>NC_072735.1:15799723-16035320 GCF_026930045.1 Uloborus diversus
ATCTGAAGTTAAGCCCGTCCAAATGTAATTTGTTCCGCCGGGAAGTGAACTACCTTGGTCACATCATCTCTTCTGAGGGTGTGCAAAACCGATCCAGAGAAGGTATCTGCGGTCAGGAGTTGGAGTCGTCCCGAAAACATCCATCAGTTGCGAAGTTTCCTGGGGCTCTGCACGTACTACAGGAAGTTTGTGAAGGGTTTTTCCAACATTGCACGACCTTTGCATAAGCTGACGGAGAGCAAGCAAAAGTTTGAATGGTCCAAAGAATGCGAAGATGCATTTCTACGACTGAAGGAGGCTTTAACATCAACGCCTATCCTCGCCTATCCTCAGCCTGAAAAATCCTTCATCCTGGACACTGATGCGAGCAACGAGGGAATTGGAGCTGTTTTATCCCAAGAAATTGACGGAAATGAACATGTCATCGCTTACTGGAGCAAATGCTTATCAAAGTCGGAGCGAAATTACTGCATCACCAGAAAGGAGTTACTGGCCATAGTGAAAGCTGTAGAACACTTCCATCATTACCTCTACGGCCGAAAATTTCTGCTTCGGACAGATCATGCCTCGTTAACTTGGCTTTTGAACTTCAAGAATCCAGAAGGCCAGATAGCCAGATGGATACAGCGGCTCCAGGAATATGACATGGAGATCAAGCATCGAAAAGGGTTATCTCACGGTAATGCTGACGCTTTATCAAGGAGACCCTGTCCTGAGAACTGCCACTATTGTTCCCGAATCGAGAAACAGTATGGAACGACTAGCCCTACCGCCTATCAGGTGACAGTGACTCCAACATCATCAGAACCTGATCCATGGAGTGATGACCAAGTTCGAAAAGATCAACTTGAAGACCCCGACATAAAACCAATTTTAGAGTTCATGGAAAGTGACAGTCGACGCCCGAGCTGGCAGGACGTTTCCATCTTCAGTCCTGCAACAAAAAGATACTGGGCTTTATGGAACTCACTCCATTTACGGAACGGCGTGCTACACCGGAAATGGGAATCTGACGACGGCAAGACATCTAGGTGGCAGTTACTACTTCCTCGATCCAGGATTTCAGATGTTCTGAAAGAAATACATAGTAGTGCGACTGGAGGACATTTTGGTGTCTTGAAAACTCTCAATAAAGTTCGGGAGCGCTTCTTCTGGAGCAAGGCGAAGGATGACGTGGAGAAGTGGTGCCATTCTTGTGACGCCTGTGCTGCTCGTAAAGGACCGAAGAAGAGAAGCAGAGGGAAGCTACATCTGTACAACGTTGGAGCTCCTTTCGAACGAATTGGGATCGACATCCTGGGTCCTCTACCAAGAACTGCTGATGGGAACAAATACATTCTTGTTTCCATCGACTACTTCACCAAATGGCCGGAAGCATATCCCATTCCAGATCAAGAGGCTACTACCGTAGCAGAGACTCTAGTCCAACATTGGATCTCGAGATACGGAACACCTTTGCAGATTCATTCCGATCAAGGGAGGAATTTCATCTCTGCTGTGTTTAAGGGCCTATGTCAAATTTTTGGAATTGAGAAAACTAGGACAACACCACTACACCCACAATCGGACGGCATGGTGGAGAGATTTAACCGCACAATCCTGAATAATCTCTCACTTATGGTATCCAGAAATCAACAGGATTGGGACAAGAAGCTACCTTTGTTCCTGCTGGCCTACCGCAGTGCTGTCCACGAGACTACCGGATATGCCCCATCTCAGATGCTCTTCGGACGAGAGCTTCGGCTACCTTGTGATCTCGTCTTCGGTCGTCCTCCGGATGCGCCTTCATCGCCTGAGGAGTACATCCAGGATCTCCAGGCCCGGTTGGAAGACGTTCATAACTTCGCACGAGAGCGAATCAACATCGCGGCGGAGAAGATGAAGACCCGATACGACACAAGGTCTACTGGACATGAATTCAACGAAGGCGACAAGGTTTGGTTATGGAATCCCATCCGACGGAAAGGTCTTTCACCCAAATTGCAGTCGCATTGGGATGGACCCTACAAAGTCGTTAACCGACTAAATGACGTCGTAGTGAGGATCCAAAAATCACCTAATGCAAAGCCTAGGGTTGTACATTATGATCGGTTAGCCCCATACTATGGCCATAGTTCATGAGTATTACGTAAACAACCATGGTTGATAACATAAAAGTTGTAGATAATTTTTGCTTTTAATGTTTAGTAATATTTCTTGTTATTATTGTGTTTTCTGTATCTGTTAGTTATTAATTAATGTGTATATTTGTAAACTTGTGATAGAGGTTTCGCACCCTTTCTGGGGATTGTACTGCCCGGGGCGTGCAGTCCTTGGGAAGGGGGCAATGTTACAAATTCTGTAAATAGTAATTATTGTAGGAACGTAACCTGTAAATAGTTTCCCGTAATGAATATACAACCCCTTTTTCATTCGGCTAAAGTATACGACCCCTATTTTCTTTCTTAACGGTCTACGCATTTCGCGAAGAGGTAAGAATGTTGTGGAAAATTCTTTTCGGTGTATTTAAGCCGTTAGCGATGGATAAACAGTTAGTTTCGATTGAGGATTTCGAACTGGGAGTGTGTATTTGCTCTGTTTATAGCGAGGCATTTCGCTGTGTTGTTTTCGTATTTGGAAGTAAATACGTGTGTAAACGTTGAGTTTACGGTGTTGTGTGATAATTGCTTAATTGCTGATGAATAATTTAGCAAGTGTTGACGATCTTTCCTGTACATAGTGTAAATAAATTTCCTGTGCTTTTATCAAGAACTGTGTCTTCATTTCAAGAAAGTGGAAGTCGCACCGAATCCGTTACAATAGTCTTCACAACAAACACTACTTCTGTGTAATTTACATACGTCTAACGACTTCTTAAAATTTTAAAACTCATACCAATTTTAACGAGACATGCATTTAGGCTTGTCCGTAGGAAAAACATTGCAGTGTATACTAAAAATGAAAGTTGGAAGTAAACTAGCAAAACCCACGTTTTAAAATGTCGTTACCGAAATTATATATCAGTCTACAAATTCCTACAATTAAAGTAAATTACTCTTTTGTTCAGATTAAGTAGCACAACAACTGAACTTGTAAAGTGTGGTCGAAGGTCAACAAAATTATCGGAGAAACGACTCTTTAACCGGTTGACCTTGCTGGATTTTTGTTAGCCGAGGGACGTATTTGTCCAGTATACAAATTGAGATTTCGACCATCATCAAGCATAAAATATGAGAATTGCATGTGAACGAACCTGTCTTCCGCCCAAACTTTAGACCAATGCACTACATTTGAGATCTTGTAAAATTAAACTTATCAATGTGATAAAAAACAGTTAAAATTCTTTTACAAATCATTTTTTAATTCATATACAGTGCTGGCCAAATTATTAGACTAAAGAGTTTTTTTGTGTTTGTTTTTGTACACTATTTGTACTAAAATACTATTTATTTTACTGTTTAAGTACAGTACATACTGTACACTGATTATTGCTTTATTTTAGCATAATTTAATGTTTGCAGGTGGGAGTACTGTCTGCTTCGTTTATCTACTTACCAGGAACATAACCTCAATCAGCTTAAACAGTTCACTAGTTCTTTTTATTAGTGTGTTCTATTATATTTAAAGTTAGTTTTAGGTAATTAGTGAGTATGTGTATGTGAGTATATATAATAGTGAGTATAAACAATTTTTTACCTCCTTTTTTAAAAAGTTAAGAAATGGTGTAAACCTTGTGAATAGTGTGCCAAAAAGACTTAAAATGCTCATCAAGAACATGGGAATGCATACTAAATATTAGATAATTATTTCACTGTTCGTTAATGTGTCTATAGTTATGTAATCAATAAAGAATTTGCTTTTAAAAACAGTCTTAGTCTAATAATTTGGCCAGCACTGTACGTAGAAGGTTTACTATTGTAACCTTTAAAATTTTAAAATTGATTTATGCTTTGAAATAAGTAAATAGAAATCTAGTTGACTTCGTCAAATATGTTTTGAGGATTTTGCGACATTTGTTTGAAGCTGGCGATTTAAAAGTATTGAAATGCTCAGCAGAAAAAAAACTGCTTTAAAATAAGCAATGCGCTCACATCGTTAATTGCAAACACAAAGTAAAATGTCTCTTTTCTTTATCGCTGATTTTTAAAAAAAAAAAAAAAAACCGACAACTGGGGCAAACTTGAGAGCATTGTGAGGTTATGCAGATCTTGATCACAACATTACGACACCTGTCGCGCCTAAAACTAAAATTTTTGGAAGGGCGAAAATTCTCAGTTTGCCGAATGGAACACCGAATTTTGCCGAAAAACGCGAATTTTTCCAAATCGTCAGACAAAATTTGTCGAGCAAGGAAATTTTCGAGAGGTCACAGTGACCTCCCGAAAATTCGGGCGTCTATCGGGGCGTCCCTGTACGAAGCTGCCAGGTTAGGTTGGCCCCAATTATACGGTTTTTCTCAAGGAGTGAAAACACTCCTTGGCTTTTTTTTACGGGACGAAAAATAATTTTGGAGGAGTGAAATGTACAAAAACAGTGAGGATTTAATTATTTAGCAATTTTATAAAAAAATTAACTTTCTACAGATGAAATGGAAAATAAAGAACAATACTTGATTTGACTTCAAATACTTTGAATGTTTGATATTGTTTGTATTCAAAAGAATAACAAAACATTGAAGGGTAATTTTTTCCTAATGGGGTTGTTTTCTTCAGTCAAAAGCAGTACTTTTTGTCACTGAAATTGATAGAATAAGCAAGAAAAATAACATGGACCCAAAAAATATTTTAATTTTCAAAACAGTTGTTTTTTAATTAATTTTTTTAAATGTGCAATTTTTCAAACAAGGCGTGGTCTAAATGACGTCACAAATGATGCATTTTGGCGCATCTTTCTAACGCATTTCCACGTTATGATAGTCAAGCAGCGAATTAAAATTGCGCTCTACGCTTGCTACCAACCGTATCGTTGCCAATACACGTGAGTAAAGATGCGAATTAAATATTTTGCTCTGTGAATGGCAACACAGAATGGCATTTCATCATTTGTGATGTCATCGGACAGAAACATAAATATTGAAAGCGCGTCGATTTAAGTACTTTTTTTAAAAATATTAAACTTAAACAAATTATTTAAAAAATGGTCAGATTCTATGTTTTTAAGCATGCTCTTTCAGATAAAAATACTTTTAAAATTTTGGAAACAACCCCATTCCAATTACTTTATTATTATTATTATTATTATTATTCATTTTCCAGGATGCTGATTCAAAAACTACCATATTTATGTCATAGCATCCCATAATTTCTATACCAGAAGTTTCCCAACTTCATAGTGTTTGAAGGCCATGAATAAAACTAAATTTTCAGAAGCGGGCCGCAGCATAACTAGAACCGTAACCAGAATCATTTTTTCTTCTGAGGGAGGGAACTGAAGCATCGTAATGAACATAATTTACAAAAGGAAAAAAAAAGGAACTTTGCTAAAAAATATGTGAAATGTTCCACCCATGTGAAACCTCGAAAGTTCCCCAACTCATAGTGTTGAAGGCATGAAACTAAATTCAGCACCACCATGTGAAAACCTCCGAAAACGATATTACCTCAAACTCGGTCGTTCAAAGTCTCAACTACAGTAGAAATCCAACTATCCGAATCAATTAGTACCGGACTCCATTCGGATAACCAAAAAATTCGGATAGTCGGCTTTTTTCCGAAAAAGGGTGCATTTTATTTAATTTTTGAGCAAGGGCGCCCATATGCAAAATTTTAAGGAGCGGGGGGGGGGGGGGGGTCTCAGATATTTTTTCCATAGAAACCGATTCTAATATAGATTAGATTTTTAAAATTTGTCATTTTTAATAACTAATTCATTAATTGCTGGAGAAGAAATGTTTTTACATTTTTGCTAAGAAAAAGTACTAAGCAAGCAAGTTCTAATTTCAAAAGGAGGGGGGGGGGGGGGCTTGAGCCCCACTTGCTCCGCCCCCCATATGGGCGCCCTTGTTCTTGAGTGTATGTTGAAAATGGGAGAAAAAAACACTATTTCTAAAGAAAAAGCGTTTTTAGTTTATTAATTGAAAATTCAACACTTTTACTTCTTAAATGTACTTACAAGTGCTGTATATCAGTTGCATGCGGTATGTACATACCATACATTTAGGTCATTGCTTACTGAATCTCTCAATCAGATTGAACTGTTTGCATATAGTTTGGGAAAACTTAGCCTGGCAGCATTGTAAAAACTATGCAGATCCTAATCACAGCGTTACGACGCTGCCAAGTTAGGTTTGCCCCAACTGTAGTTTAGCGGAAGGAATATCGGGGAGGCAGAATCATTTCTTGATTCTGCCTTTCCGAATCCATCTCTTTTTTTTTTTCTGTTTCCATCTTTTTTTTTTTTTTTTTTTTTGAGCAATCACGATTGCTAATTGTTCTCACTTGACTGTTTTGATGTGCTATCATTTTATTTTCCCGCCAGCACCCTCTGCAGCATCACCGTCGACCGGCTCCTCACGATGCTGCTCCTGTAGCGAAAGCCGTCTCCTGGTTGCATCCATATCCTACACTTACACGCTTACATACACTACACACACACACGCACACACAAATACATACACGCACACATACACAAACACATACACACACAAACACATACACACACTCAAACACACACATACACATACACGCATACATACACGCACGTACACACACATACACACACACTCAAACACATATACACACATACACACACACTTACACACAACTACCCACACACTCATGCCTGCACACAGGCACAAACACATATGCCTACACACACATACACATTCCCCCCCCCACACACACAAACACTCATACACACAACTATCCACACACTCATACCTGCACGCAGACACAAACACACATGCCTACATACACACACATACCCCTACACCACAAACACACATACACCCCCCCCACACACACGCCTACATACACACACACACACACACACTCGTGATTGCGAAAGACATAGTTTGAATTCAAGGGGTCAAAATTCAAATTAATTTTTATTTATTTATTTATTTATTTTAATTAATTAATTAATTCATTTATTTTTATTATTATTATTATTATTATTTTTTTTTTGAAACTCTGAATGCGATTCGGATAACCAATGATTTGAATAGTAGGAGTTCCGATAAAATTGGAGTTCTACTGTATTTCACGTATAAAACATGTGGAATTTTCAAGTGCGTCTTTTTCTCCTTAAAATGCGGTATTCACCACAAAAAAAAAAAAAAAAAAAAGATTTAGAGCCGATACGCATTTCCTTACAAAATTTATTTATTTTTTTTTTTATTATTACTATTTTTATTTTTTATTTATTTATTTTTTATTTATTTATTTTTTTTTTTTTTGTATGCGAAAATGAAATCTAACGCTGCAAATTATTTTCCCGAAAGACTTCGCAGACAGCAGAAAATAGGCGCGCGGACCGATAGTAGGAAAACCTTGTTCTATACCGGGGCCCAGAGCGGTTTTTAAGGGGGACACATGGGGCTAAAACACGTGTTAGAATTTTCACTCTTTGGACCTAGAAAGTAGCACGGGATGATTCAGTGGGTCGGACTTTTCGTCAGATAGCGAAAACTACGGGTTGAGAAGGTCAATGACAAGTCATTGTGGAAAAATCTGCAGGTAGATGAAGGCATCAATCCATTCTAAAACTTTACATATTATGTGCATAAAAGAAAACGAGCTGATGTGCACATGACTTCCTTTTACTCAAATTTTATGTCATTTCCCCATTAATGGCAATTTTAATGTGATTCAATAGTTTACTCTATAAATATCACCAACAGTGGCCAAATTGAAATCAGATTTAAAAAGTAAAAAAAAATCGCCAAATTTGTAGCCAAGTTGGCGACCAAAAGACTGGCGATTTATCGCCAAGTGTCCGACAAATTATAACACAACTTGAGTTTACATCGAAATTAACAATGATTTCCCCGCAAAAAACCCCCTTAGGAACATCCGAATGCAACCAAAATGGAAGATGCACAACTAGACCCCACTAGGAGTCTACGTACGAAATTTCAACTTTCTAGGACATTCCGTTCTTGAGTTATGTGACATACATGCGCACATACGCACATATGCACATACGTACATACGTACAATACAGATGTCACGAGAAAATTCGTTGTAATTAACTCAGGAATCGTCATTATGGATATTTTGCGTGTCTATACGTTCTTAGGCACTCTTATCCACGTGTGGTAGAGTCGAAAAAAAACCCTCAATATTCATTCGAGGGTGAATAAAATGGAAATTAAGGTCTATTTTTGAGTGAAAACAATACTTCCTTTTTTGTAAAAGGAAGTAAAAAAAGTCACTCAAACGAAATTTTTATACGACCCCGGTCATCGTAAATAACAGATGAAACCTCATCGCCGAAAATAAATAAGAACTTTCCATGTTCCGAACCTTTAGGACCACTTCCACGAGAATTTCACATTCCCTTACCTTTGTACCCTCCTACCTCTTATCAGACAAAATTAAATAATAGTGTGCAAACTGTTTAATGTGCCATCTCTCAAAGGATTGTTCAACTTGTTCTTTGAATGTTCCAAAGGAACTCGTTTTTTAAATATTCCATTTGAAGATGACTTCTTCTTTCTCTCTCGTTTTCTTTTTATGCATTGCAGTCTCGAGGTAGGTTTGAAAAATCGTTATTTAGTGCAAATATTTTTCAGAGTGTTGATTACTTTTTATGTATGTTCCAAAAGTAGTCATTCTATTAGCATTTTAAAATTACGTTGATAAAAATTTACTTTTAATACTTTAATACTGTAGTTTATGTATGGGGTTTGTTACGATTTGACGCGACCGTTTCGGCGCTGACCGTTTTGGCGCAGGCCGTTTTGGCGCTGGCCGTTTAAGCGCCAGATTTTTGCATTCTGAACTTTATGAATTTCAGAAATATTAGTTCAAAGAAGAAAAAACATTTCAGGAAGAATTGTGAGAATTTGTCGCTCTAGAAGCTAGGTAAAATTTATTTTAAAAATTACACTGAGGGGAAAGAGGGGGCATATGTGATCCCAGTATGTTTTGCTGCGATAACGTAAAGGAAAATATCTTGAAAAATTAGTAAATAATGGCAGTATCAGTCCTACCTCTTTGTCATTTTTTTTTATATTAATGCTGAGCCGTTTTGTGTTTCTGTGGTGATTACTTCTTTTTTGTAGCAGCTATTAGAAATAATTTCATCAGTCTTCTTCACGTGAAAGCACTTTAGCTAAGTAAATTTATAACAAAAATAGGGTCGATGCGCCACAAATTTATAATTAGCTGAATTTTTCAGGATTAGTTCCTGAACATGTGTAGAACAAATCCTGAAAAGCCCTCTAAGTTCCCATGTGAGCTTCTATCCAAAGATGGCCGCTTAGTACTTTTTGTTTTCCTTATAACTGGGTCAAAAAATGAAAATTTTTCAGTTTTGAAAAAATTAGTAGGCTCTAGAAGTAATATTGTTTCGATACATAACTTAAAATACCCAATAAACATTTTCTAACATTTGTTTTGACACCAAAAACTCAAATTTCTGTGTTCTATGTAACATGCAGTAAAACACATAAGCTACTAAAATAAATATTTTTTTTGCATTTTTTTGGGATATTTTCTTTAAAATAATTTTCCTCATACATTAGTCAATAGTTGTTATTTTTCAGTTTAAAAAAAAAAACAATGCTGTGTATTTTTGAATTGGTGCTTGTGTTTTACCGACATTTCCCCATAAAAATATTATAAACATATATGATCTGCAAATTGTATTTTTTGTCTGAAATGCAAAATTTTCGGTGTGAAAATTCAATGCTGATCTATTTAGCTGCTTAAAACTACCATAATTATATTAAATGAATTTGAATTTAAAAGAAAAAATCTCTCATTGTAACGATAGAAATTCGTCAAAAATCGTTCAAAACTTTTTTTCATTTTAATAAAAAGATCATTGTTATCACAAAATGAAATTTTGTACATTTTAGGTTGCAAATAGTTACTCAAGAATGTTTTTCTTTCTTTTTTTTTTAAATGTTTCCATATAATTATATGACACTGGAAAAAATATCGGTGAAAGATCACTGCCTTCAACTTTAGGAAGTTCTTTTGGGGAAGTTAAACTTCAGAAGAAAAAATGGGTTTTTATTTAGAAACGGACGTTCTGTTAAGTATTCCACATTTTTTGAACAGGATGCTGCTATTTGCAAATCAAACGATAATTTACGATTACGACAATTAATTTACGTCAATTAAATGCGGATGTGCTATGAAAGGAGGTGGACTGTTCACAATGCTTTTGTGACTTCCCGAAGCTTCCGAAGGAATTCCACATTTAATGTTCTGTGACTACAAATTAACAGTAATAATGTGAGACTGTGATCCAGATGCCAATGAAAACGCACACCTTTAATATTCCAACTTTTGCAAGCATTGTTTAGGTGAAACATGTAAAAATTCAACTTCTGTGCACAGTTTCGAAGATGAGGATGATGATATTGAATGTTGATGCTTTATTTTTCTCTAGGTTTTTACGGACATTACTATTTTTTCTTTATATATTTTACATGCTTTTCAAAAAGATATTATCTATCAGTTTTTAAAGTACCTACTAAATAAATGATATTCTGCAATTTTTTTGAAAATTCATTATAAGGTCACTTTTTTTCTCTTATCCTATTCTCATTCCAAAGCTAGTAATAGCAAGATTTCTTTCAGAAATGGAATAAAAGCTACTTGATTATTCAATAAATGCAATATGTCAATCATTTTGAAGCTCATATTTTTAAAAAGAATACCATAAAAAATTCTTTATTTTAGTAGGTTTTTCGTTCTGCTGCATATTACATAGAAAATAGAAATTTTAGCTTTTTATGTCAAAACAATTGTTTGAACTTTTTTATTGTTTATTTAAGAGAATATATTGAAACAGTGGTGAGGTTCTAACTGGCCCAAACTGTCAAACACACTTCTTTTTTGGACCAAATGGGAAAACACCGAAACAGTATTACTTTTAGAGCATACAGGTTTCTTTAGAACTGAAAAATCTTTATTTTTGACCGAGTTATAAGGAAAACAAAACGAACTAAACGGCCATCTTTGATCCGCCATTTTGGATGGAAGCTCACATGGGATTTTAGGGGACTTTTTAGGATTTACTCTACATGCTATAAGGAACTAATTCTGAAAACTTTTCTTAATTATAAATTTGTGGTGCAAAAAATCCTAAATTTACTTTGCTACTTTTCAAATTAACCAAAAATCTCGATTTAACTATTGCAAACTCATGTATGGACATCAAGGTAAATTTAGGGCAATGTTTGATTTTTTTTTATTGACTAAAAAATTATTTATATTTGAAAGTTAGTTCTAAACACTATTATTTTTCTGTAATCAATTTATAAATTTATTGCAAATTACTTTTTTTTTAAGTTTGTTTAAGAATACATTTTATAATTTTGATTCAGAACGTATTTCATTTGAAACTTTGTCAAATTTCGGCTGAATTGATTACTCGCGAATTTTCCTTTAAAGCAGTTTCTAAAACTCGTTGGGAAATAAGAAAAACTCAATGCCCTATTGATTGATTAACGCAAATAATCTTTTCCAATGAAGTTTGTTTGAAACGTTTAAGTTCGAGGACTATTTTTTCTCAAGAACATGAAAACTACACAGTTAAAAAGAAAACTTTTATGTTATGGAATATTTAGATGTACCATCTGGTTATTTCTCTACGTAATCATCGTTCTATTTCAGGCATAAAGAACAACACATTGCACTGAATGTTTTGAAGAAACGAGCTGATGTGTGCATCACATAAATTCCTTTTACTCCAATTTTAATGTCGTTTTCCCATTATTGGCAATTTTAATGTGATTCAATAGTTTACTCTCTAAATATCACCACCAGTGGTCAAATTAAAACTAAATTTTTAAAAAAATCGCCAAATTTGTCCCCAACTTGGCGATAAAACTTGGCAACCAAAAGACTGGTGATATATCGCCAAGTATCCGCCAAATTATAACATCACTTGAGTTTACATCGAAATTAACAATGATTTCCCCCCAAAAAAGGGCAAAAAACACCTTTAGAAACACCAGAATGTTACCAAAAGGGGAGGTGCACAACTAGACCCTACTAGGAGTCTACGTACCAAATTTCAACTTTCTAAGACATACCGTTCTTGAATTATGCGACATAAATACGCACATCCGAACATACGCACATACATACAGACGTACATACGGACGTCACGAGAAAAGTCGTTGTAATTAACTCGGGGAATGTCAAAATGGATATTTCGAGTGTTTATACGTTCTTAGGCACTTATCCGCGTGTGGTCGGGTGGTCGGGTTGAAAAAAAAAACTCAGCATTAATTCGGGGGTGATCAAAATGGAAATTGAGGCCGAATTTTGAGTGAAAATTTTTTCGCGAATACAATACTTCCTTTTTTTGTAAAAGGAAGTAAAAAACTGATTTAAATATCGTAATGGCATTTTCTGTTTCATATATTGCTCGTTTGGAAGAAGAGTGCAACAATAGAAAATTTTTTCTCTCGCTTAAAGGCCTTCGAAGGACGTCATCTTTGGAAAATAATGACAGACATTTTGTTCTAATATTAACCACTGGAGAGCAGATCCTACTTACTTTTCTTAATGCGAATTGCCTGAAGAGTCAACTTCAAACGCTTCTCCTCAAAAATTTCATTTCTCCGTATTGTGGCACTCTTCTTCCAAACGAGCAATATGTTAATGACCTGGGGTGGGTAGTGGTCATAGTTTAAAAAAATGTAAAGTAAAACCGTCGTAAATAACTATAATTTTTATAAATGCTCAGCATATCTAAGTCTTTTGAAAAAATTAACTTTATTTTGATAAATTACAAATTTTTTATGGTCAACTTCGATCAGAATCACGAATCCCGAATCACCGAGCGTGTTTCGGGAAGATTTCGATAATTGGGAATCTGGCGATCTTCCTTCAATGGCATCAATTTTTGGCTCCAGAGCCTGCGTGAGAGGTATTTTTTGTTGCAAATCTAAACAAAGAGAACGGAAACATATATTAACATAGGATAGGGTTATTTTAAATCAGGGGTTACCAAAATAAAGTTATTTACGCCAAAAAAAAAAAAAAAAAAAATGAGAAGACCGTGCCAGATTTCCAATTATCGAAATATCCACTGTGTTACATGACAAAATTTTATCAATATCATCAGGGAAGGTGTGATAATTTACAATGTTTTACTTCTTAGGAATATATTGAAGATAGCTTCTGAGTAATGTCTAAATTACCTAAATTACATAAAATAAAATATAACACCCAAGGAGAGTTTCGGAGGAAATGTTACTTTATTGAAAAACAAAGAGGGAAAATGGTTATGCTATATCTGATTATTCAATGTATGCGAAATTGTTCTAAATTTATAATGAATAGTTCTAAAATTATAATTTAGTTCTAAATTTCCACTTTTTACTGAAATTTAACATTCCTCTTTTTTTTGGGGGGGGGAGGGGATTATTCTAATCGAGTAAATTTAAAACTGCGGTTGCGGATGAATTGCTAAGAATTTTTAATTTCTTATAGGATTACAATTTTGCACCAATTCAATATCATATTTAAGCTATGTTTTACTTCATTCACTTTACCTTAAAAACAGTAAATGTTCAGTAAAATTAATATTGATATAAATAATAATTAAACGATTTTAGATGAAAGATACATGTTAAGATTACACTATACCCACTTAATTCCATCTTACTTAAGCTGTTCTGAATTTTTTTTATAAAATTAATCCAGCTTAGCTGTTTATGCAGAAATGTTTTTGAGACATTTGGGAAGCTGTCTGCACAACTTATATGACAAAAATTTTAATGAACAAAATTTTACGAAGAAGTTAAAAGAAGTGTTCAGACTTTAAAATGTTTTATAAACAAACAAAAAAATCATAATATAAAGTTTTGCCCGAACTAAAATTTACTTCAAAACTTAACTCTACAACAAAAAAAAATGTCCTCATTCTTCCATTTATTTCAAATATACAGCATTTTATTTGATATATGACCACTTTACCCTATTGACCACTTTCTCTCACCAGATCCTATTTCTTTTGATGAGCTCGTTATTTTTAATTTTTTTTTTTTTTTTTGAATGGGATTTAAGAATTTTTTACTGAAATAAATATATTAGATGCATTGTTTAAAAGGTTCTGCTACTTTATATGTTCGTTTATTTATTTATTTTTTACATATCTACTTCATTAGACGAGCGAGGCGCATTTTGGTTCTAGAAATTAACTTCAAATATTAAAAAGTTACGCTTGACATAATTTGGTATCTCAGCTAATAAAGAGAATGTGGATTAGTTCCTAGAAAGTCGATGTTGGTATACGGGAAAGTAACTCGTTTACACTGTAAAAAAAATCCGGAAACGTTTCTGAGTATATCGTGCAGCTGTGGTTCATGAAAGTTTCAAAAACGTTTCTGAGTATTTCGGAATCCTCTTTCTGTAATGTCCAGAAACGTGTCTGAGTATTTCGGAATCCTCTTTCTGTAATGTCCAGAAACGTGTCTGAGTATTTCGGAATCCTCTTTCCGTAATTTCCAGAAATGTTTCTGAGTATTCTGTGCAGCTGTGGTTCATGAAAGTTTCGAAAACGTTTCCGAGTATTTCGGAATTCTCCAAACAATTTTCAAAAACGTTTCCGAGAATTTCGGAATCCTTTTTCCGTGATTTTTTCTAAAACATAATTCTTTATTATAGTATTGCATACCATATCAGTTTCAATTCTTTCATATCTAAGAGCAATAATACAAGCAATTTTAGAATTATTCGTGGATTTTTTTTTTTTTTTTTGGAATTTCTAATGACAAATAGCATGGTTAACAGCATAACATATGCACAGTTATAAATTTTTGAAAAATTATGAAATAATCTAGTAGTTTCATTCCTAATCACAAAATCGTCGGGGAATTGGAGTGGGGGTACCTTCTGAAAAGTGGGGATTGTTTGTTAAACAATCTTAAACTTCAGTTTTTCTCTCAATATTTTCAAGACAAAACTATCAACATATTGTGTTTTTAATGCAGAACTTAAAAACATATCTTGTATCAAACTTGATAGCTTTTATCTTCGGATAAAATTTGACAGGACTTACCTACCCTTCGCGTTCCGGAATTCGTTCCCCTCAAGTCAATTTCTCTGATGAACAAAGTGTACCGAAAAGTACCAACAGAGAAATTGATGAATTTAAATATGACACCAAGTCCCCCTGCTGGAACCATTCGGGTTGATTCTTCTGTTCTTGCCCTTTTCCAGCTCATCACAAATATAAATACTTATTCAAAATAGGTTACTGATTTTATTTTTACAGTGTGCGCAAAATGCATTATATATTTTATTTATTAAAACATTGAACTCTATTACATGATTATTCCATTTCATATATACGAGAATAACCCCTCCCCCAACATAAAAGTGATGGTGCACCCATAAAATGCTATGAAGCGCCCACCCCCCTTGAAAAAGCAACATCATATACATTATAAATCAAAGTATCACATACATTATAAATCAAAGTATCATATAAATTATAAGTCAAATACTTTAATATGGTGTAAAAATACAAAATTATTTTATTAAGTCTTTTTTTTTCTTTTTTTTTTTTTTTGCTTTTGGTAAAATTGAGGCTCGTAAAACGAAAAAAATGAAGACACATTTAAATACATATATGTATCTATTTGTTAAATAAATTAATACACATTTAACTAATTTAAAGCGTTTCGCTAATGCAAATATTTAAAGAGATATCGTCATTTAGATAATACTGAAGCACTATGTTCCTAATTACAAGAGATAGTTTTTTTTTTTACTTCATACAATCTAGCTACACTGTTTACAAGAGAATGAAAACATGCAACCTTAAAGACGAACTATCAAACCTGACAATTTGCATATTATAACATTTAATTCATAATGCTTGATACATAGCCAAATATTAACTGAGATTGACACATAAAAACAAAGTACACAATAACACATATTTAAATTTTTTTTTAATCTTCAATTCATAAATTTTACAGAATAAAACTAGACACACTTGCACTTTAAATATGTGTTCTATGTAATGTAAAATATTTTCAAATTGCAATAGTTCACAACGAAAAAATAATACTGAAGAAAATAGTTTTTTTTAAACGAGATTTATATGAACTAAATCTCTTTAAAGTAATAGAGTTGCAAAGCGACTTACCTATTCGTCGGTGGTGGTCTTTTGCAGGCTTTGGTCACCAAAAAGGTGATTTTTATGACAGAATAAAATTCTGCCAACAAAAATTACCCATTTGGTAGAAAGAA
This sequence comes from Uloborus diversus, assembly GCF_026930045.1. NCBI lineage: Eukaryota > Metazoa > Arthropoda > Arachnida > Araneae > Uloboridae > Uloborus > Uloborus diversus. The sequence goes on from NC_072735.1 coordinate 15,816,094, forward strand.
GAAAAGTATCCAAGAAAAAAGTAAATTACCTACACAAGTTATGCGACGCAATGAATTTACATGGCGTCCTCTCGGTAGTTATTTGGTTTTCAATTTCAGTTTGTATTCCTTCCGCGAGCATGCGTCGAGAATTTGCACTTCGTACTTAAAAATAAGTGACATAGCTTCAAATTCAATCTTATGACGATACATATGCAAGAAAATATAAGACTTTAGAATTATCTTCAGTGAATTCATGCGAGGAACAAAACTTCTACTAATCCCCTTGATGAGTGTTACTTCGCATACATGAGTCAGCACTTGTTTTCATTGCGTGCTTTCGAAAGTTTCAGTTTAGATTTGCTGCTGGACTATAAAATTGTGAGCTGCGCCAGTGGCGTAGCTAGACCCGACTTTCGGGGGGGGTTACTTCTTTTTAATATATATATATATATATATATATATATATATATATATATATATATATATATATATATATATATATATAGATATATATATATATATATATACATATATATATATATATATATATACATATATATATATATATATATATATATATATATATATATATATATATATATATATATATATATATATATATATATAATCGCTTGGAATTTTTTACTTTTCTTTTTTTTTTCTTTTTCTTCTCTCTTCTTTTTCTCTCTTTTTTCTTTGAGACTAACGTTTCGGGGGGGGTTTTGTCCCCAAAACCCCCCCCTTAGCTACGCCCCTGAGCTGCGCATGCGTCGTCTCTTACTTTCTTGCTATACGGGAAACGTTTTTGATTATAGCAGAAAACTGCGGAGGGCGTACGAATCTGTGTATTACGGAAAACTTTTTTATATATTCAGAGAGTTTTCCGAGATTTTTTACAGTGTAGATGTGGACGGAACGTCTTGTTCAAACATCCGGAAGAAGAAAAAGGAGAAGCGTCCACATCGGAATTACACAATAACTAATTTAAAAGACTGAAAGAACCACCTCAAAAAATTGGAAGTAATTCATTTCTAACTAGTGTTAAGCCGTAAAAGCATAGGCATCTATCACTTTTGCTTGGTTTTATTTTTGATAAAGAATTCCTCGTTGCCTACTGGCACATTTCTTGGCTGAACTCAACATTTTGGGGGAAAAGTTCCTTCAGAGTAGGCCTAAAATTTTTCAGAAACTGTTTACCAATTTAAAAATATAAACCATTCGAAGTTTGACAATTTTGTTCAAAATGTAAATGAAAAGTTTGATACTCGAGTAAATTTTTTTGTTCCTCCAAAAACTCGAGACCACATAATAATTAAATACGAAATAACCATTAAAAAAACTCCCTATTTATGGCCAAAAAATGACATTTATGAATATCTCCCCCCGTCGGGAAATTACCTTTTCCAAAACCACACAAACTGGATCAGAACTTGGCATGTTCATAGTTCTTTCAGATAAGATTTGTCCGAACCAAGTCCAGGTGATTGACGAAGAGTTGTTTTTTAAGATTAAATTACCTCTTTAGATCCTGATGTTAGTTTTTCACAACCTATGCCCCAAACCTTATTCTTACAGGGCTTAATGATCCTTGGTTCTTTTGATTTTGAAAAGGAATAGGTGTTTTGTCTCTCAAGAGGTCACGAATAAACAAATGTGTATAAATTAATTGTATAAGTTGTTTTTTAATTTTTCTCTTGCAAATTTACAGTGCTGTCGCAGCATCACCCTGGTTTGGTGTTTGGACTTACGGATCCCGTCGACATAGTGTTTATGTCCATCGTGGAAGTCACAGGCCTTATGATGACGATGGTCATCATCATGACCATGACCATGGCTATCCCTCCTCGGAAAGCGACCAAAGTAGTGATCAGCAACCTGGCAAGAAGTGTCCTCACGGGAGACGATGTAAAGATGGAACTTCTAGTCTTGACAAAGTTCGGGAACGCTTCAGCTGTAACTGTCTTCTAAAAGTGGATAGTAAAACAGTGTTTCGTCAAAAGGATCCAAGAGGTCTGTACTCATGCAGTCGAAGGAGTTTGTACAGATGCTCGCGGTATTGTGACGAACTGGTAATTATTAATTGATGTAGATTCTATAAGTCTATACTTTCCCATTAATATACAGATTAAATCCCTTACATTTCCTTCCAACTGCAGAATAGTTGCCTATTTGGTTTCCTCTGCAAAAAAAAGACGAAAAAAAACGTCTAATTCCAACATGCCCCTATCGTTAGTATGGAATCCAAAACGAGTTTTTTCAAATACAGAGGCTTCCAAAAGTGTTCGTACACTTTGAAATTTTTTAGTAAAATCAAAATAATGCGAAACTGAATTCGAATACGAAGTCCAATATTTTTTCACATCACTCCTATGCCATTCTAAATGCAACCCAGTGGTTTTTTAAAAATATTGACGGATATTCTTTTTGAAATGGGTCAAAAAACGAAGAGAAATAATACGCCACAAAAGTCATCGTACACTAAAATATTTTCAGTATGAATAAATTCATGAGTAAAATTATCATGTGTCATCTTTTCATTATTTTTGCATTGTGTTGACCATTAAAAATCATTTGGCTTTAATTTTTTTTTTATTTATTCCTTAATATTGTGCTTATTATTTTAAAATGGCTGGTATTCGTAAAAAACAACAAACGCCATTCGAAATTTGAATTTTTTCCTCACAGTAGCGGTAAATTGATTTGAAATGTCTCTAAGTTAGTTAATTTATTTAATTTTATAGTAAAGTGCTTGATAAGTTTCTTTAAAGAAAAGAATCGGAAAGAAAACAAGGTAAGAAAAGGTCAACAGACAAAGTTGACAAACCGTGATCGGAGATATAAAGTTTAAAAAATTATGAAAAATACACATTTGTGTGCTGTAAAAGTTTCTGTTGAGTTAAAAGAAAAATTTTACATCTAATTTTCGCCTAAAATTGTTCGCCATGTTCTCTGATTAGCTGAATTAAATGGGACCTCTTCCCGCAGAAATTTTCTTGGTCGTGCAAAAAACAGAAAGCTTACGCTTTTCGTCGCAACTGATACGCTGCAAAAATTCAATGTTTTCACCTTTGTTCACTTTTCAAGCATCTCAACCGTTAAACAACTCAACTTCACAGGTTTAATTCAGTGTTTCAGTCTATGTCCTCTCCAGAAGTAACGATGCGTTTCAGCAGTGCTCTTGTATTTGATTTCTTCCTATGAAGTTATCTGACACATAATGTTTTTGTAACCCCTACGCCAACACTGTTGTAAGCACTACAGGAACTTATCCCTGCTGTTATGACGAACATTAACAGAAACATGATATTAAACAGTTTAGCTCAATATTCAGTAAGTTACCGCCCTATAGCCAGGGCTAAGGCAGAAATATATGAAATACACCGCCAGCTCAGTCAATTCCAGCCGAGGATTGCAGTTTCGTGCTTATTAGCACTCATCAGCCCGGCATAAGAATCTTCGATCACTTGTCTGGTTAGAGCTAATTCTGTATTAGCTACCAGTTTGTTTGGCACTCTTGGCTTCCTTAAGAGGTTTTCCACCTCCAGCTCAGTCACTTTCCTATACCGGGCTGATGAGTGCTAATAAGCATGAAGCTTTTGTCCTCGGCTGGAATTGACTGAGCTGGTGGTGTATTTCATGTATGTGTAATAATGTTAAATTTTGTGCACAATCTTACCTGTATTTTCATATTTAATAACCAGTTTCAATTTAAAATTTCGATTGGCTGTATGGGCTTGAATTGACGATATGTGAGGGGGGAGGGAGGGAGGGAGCTGATCTCGTTATATCACTGTTTAAAGGGGGTTCCAAGCCTGAAAGTTTGGGCCGGGCTGATGAGTGCTAATAAGCACGAAACTGCAGTTCTCGGCTGAAATTGACTGAGCTGGCGGTGTATTTCATATATTTCTGCCTTAACCCTGGCTATAGGGCGGCAACTTATTGAATATACCTGCCTTGCCTTCAATATTCGAGTTGAACCGAACCATTGCTTCGGTCACTTGTCTGGTCAGAGCTAATTCTGTATTAACTACCAGTTTGTTTGGCACTCTTGGCTTCCTTAAGAGGTTTTCCACCTCCAGCTCAGTCACTCCTATGCCGGGCTGATGAGTGCTAATAAGTACGAAACTGCAGTCCTTGGCTGGAATTGACTGAGCTGGCGGTGTATTTTATATAGTTTAGCGCAGTGTTTCCCAACGTATTGCGCAATCTCCACAATGGGGCATTTTGATTTTTTTTAAAAGGGAATCTCTGAATAAGGTATTAATTGTTTTAACTTTGAGTGGTTTTCTTTGTTACATCACCAGCAATTTTATCTTCTTTCTTTTGGGTCACATAAGTCGCCTATGTGCATGTGGCTCAAAAGAAAGTTAGTTATGTTTATGTTTGTCTTGTTTGAACCACATTAAACATATTTTATGTTTATTTCAAGTTGAAAAGCATTCATTCTTTTCAATAAGTAATACGAGTTACATACCAAGGGAGGCTTTGGCATATTAGATGGGAGGCATAGTCAAAAACTGTTGTCTTGTTTGAACCACATTAAACGTATTTATATCTATCTTTTTATACTTCACTGTGTTTGTGCATCTTGTAAAGAAATATTCCTTTGAAACCCGATAACTCATTTGGACTAACCTTGCATAATGATTTTTAATAAGACCCTTCCTTTTATGTACCATTTTAGGCTTTGATTCTCCAAGACGTTATACCCATTTCAATTGTCATTGTGGATTGACGTTCCTGAAACGTCATTAATTTCTTGTCATCTATTACAGACTTTTGACCCCACTGAGACATTGTTGTATGTCAAATGGTTAGTTAAAAATGCATTCTCCAGCCCCAAAGCAGGAAAATCAAAAAGATTCCCCTTAACTCACCTCTTCTTTTTTTTCCGCGAGATTTGGTCTCCTTTTATTGATTTAGATATCAATTTATTGGAAAGGATTCGATAGAGTTCTACGAGGATAGTAAATGGGCTTTCTAATTTAGATTACGACTCCAGGCTCAGAATGCTTAACATATGTGTATAAGTCTTGGGAAAATGAGAGAACGAAGGGATACTGATCCAGTTATTTAAGTTTATTAAAGTGGAGGACGTTCATAAGTTAAATTTCTGCACACATGGCAAAACTAGGGATTGTTTAAAGGTTTTCAAATCCCAAGCTAATCTTGAAATCATGAAAAATTACAACTTCAACAGGGTTGTGAGCATTTGGAATAGTTTATCAGAAGCAGATGTTACTTGCAATGGGGTGAGTGGGCTCTTCATTTTCATTGAGGTTTTGTAAGATTGACTAAGACCAGCTCAGCTGGGCCCAGAGCCTGTTGCTGGTCATCACTTTTGTATTTGTATTAAATGATGTTAGTTTGAAATGAATTGATGGATCTTTCACTCTCCATTATAGTCTTCTTTCTTGTGGCTAATTAAAAAAAGCACCATTTCAAATTTAGAAAGTTCAGGAATACGTTTTTATAAGTTGCTTTTGATTTTTCACAAACAAGTTGGCATAAATTAGTTGCATAATTCCAAAAATAAATAAATAAATAAATAAATTTAGAAAAAAACAAGGTCAAAATTTTTTAATTATAAATTCATGAAATTTGAAAATATTGTTTTCTTAACATTTATTTTATTTTTTATTTTTTTAAATTTTAATTTGGGGTGTATAAATCTTCTCGATCTTATTGGCATCTTATCGCATTTGTTGGCAATAGAAAGTTATGGTCATTCAGAAATGAATAAAATAACCTTTTCCGTCTTCCAGTTTGAAGATGACAGCTTACGGGCCCGCTCTCGCCAGGAAGCTTGTGATGTTCTGAATGAAGAAGTCAACGTTGCCTGGTATCGTCGAAGTCAAATTTGTGGAGAAGGAGAATACTATCAAGATGTTCCTCTTTCTTTCAATCTTTGTTGTTATAGGGGACGGCCTTGTTATTAAATTGATGCTTAAACTTTCGAGTGTACCGAACTTGTTCTCTTTGTATTCGGCTAACTTTATAACTACTGGATTTATTTATAATTGATTTTTCCCCCCTTTCGCTTTGTATCGTGTCATTTTTTCCCTACAACAAACTTCCAAAAAGAAGACAGCTTTTCTTTCCATCGAATAATTTGCTTCCTATTTTTCAATTGTAAACAAGGGAAAACACTGTTCAAAGCTTTATTTCAAACAAAAGAAAAGCGGGAGACTTATAGGGTAAAAATGGGAGAGACGCCATACTTTTTGTAGAAATTTGATAAAATTCAAAATGCAATATAAGTCAACCCTGTATGTTTTTCTTTGAAGTTACACTATTATTAAGTATTAAAATTACCATTAACGAGCTTTAGACTTGAATAAAAAAAGAAATAAAAAATAAAAGTTGTAAGTTGACCATCAGGCCATCTCTCCCATAGCGTGTGGAAAAGACGCCATGTAGCGTCGGACAGATGCCATATATGTTATAATTCCTTGTTTTTGAAATTTTTGCAGATTGTTTCCCTACCACAATTATTTGCAACTCCAATAAACTATAGAGGCGCTGCAGCCACTGTCGAATGGCAGATGAAAAAAGTAAAACAAACAAATGCCATAACTTATAACTTGCTTTGACGCTTTATGAATCGCAGTAATTTTTCATCGTGTTTATGGGAAGCTTTCTTTTCTGTTCTTCTGAAATTACATTATACCATAAACTGTCTGAAGCTTGTAATTGACCCTAAAGAAAACACGAGGAATGGAATGTTTTACCTTTTTCGGTAGTATTGTTAATCATCGCAAGGTTGCGTATTCGAGCTCTGGAGTTGCGAATTACAATGCGCTGCTATATTGTACATGACTCATGCAGGCATTTTTGGCGAAAGAAACATTTAATCCAGTCAGTTTTTTTTTTTTAATAATTTTCCCCATATTCCGCGCACACAAGTATAACTTGTTTTCGCTTCTTTGTCGAGCTAGATAGTTTTGGGATTGGATAAAACTTCTGAAGAATCTTTGTAGGGGTTTCTTTACTAATGGATGTTTGTCTAGAAGTTGGTGTTCTTTGTGGAGACTGAGCTGGAGGGGCAGCACTTTTCAAGAGGAATGTCAGGATTAGCGACTCAACTAAATCAGATATAGCAAAGAAATGATCTGAAACAGTTTAAGGTTTGAGTGGGAATGTTCCGCAAGCTTTAAAGCCTGATTTAGCATTTCCCTCGGCATTCCATAAGGTTTTTGAGCTTTATTTTCGTTATTTCTACTTTTTTTACTTTTTCAATTGCCAGAATTATGTTTTCTTTCCACTGCCCTCTAATTACTGTAAGCTTCCTCGCGTATTTTCTTTGCTTTCTATAAACAAAAATATACTAAACAAAACACCCCTTCATTTTTTCGTTTGAAAAGTTTGGCATCTCTCCTCATTACGTGGGAGAGATGCCAAATTGGTATAAATTACGTAAGTATTAACATCTATTGCAAAATATAATTGAAAAAAGTTCATAGTAAACTAAATCAAACATTAAAACCAGTTTTTACACTACGGTGCCTTTGTTTTACATTTAACACTTATTGAAACCGCTACGACTCAAAATTTTCGTCGAAAAATGCTCGCACTAAAATAATCTTTTCGTCATACACACGTCACACTCGAGCACAGTCGAACAAGAACTGACACGTTCTGAAGGAAGTGTCTGTGAGTAAATAAAAACAGTGAGAAATACAGCCAGCTCTTTATTAATCACTGATTTTCTGAAGGTATGGCGTCTCTCCCACTTTTACCCTATTAGTCCTCATCAGGAAATCACAAGATAGTGTAATAATGAAAAAATAACAAAAAATAGCAATTAAAAGAGCATTGTAAAACATATCTCATCAAAAAAAAAACCTGTTGTAAAAATTTCCCCGCCAAGAAAACCTTTAACTTTTCCGCACAAAAAAGAAAACCTGCATATTAAACCCAAAAACCCTCAGCCATAAAAAGTTATGATATCTAGTTTACCCGCCAAGTATCAGCCAAACTATCATCCTCCCTCTTCTCCTTTTTCATCACAGCTACCTCCATTAGAACCTCTTCCCTCCTTCAACTCCTCAGAAATATGGATAGATCTTTTAAATTGTTTATCTTGTTTGGCGGGAAGCTTTTTGCTCACCAAGCAACCACTTCACTTTGAAAAGCTTCCCGCCAAACAAAATAAACAATTTAAAAGATCTAGCCATATTTCTGAGGAGTTGAAAGTGGGAGGAGGTTCTAATGGAAGTAGCTGTGGTGAAAAAGGAGAAGAAGGAGGATGATAGTTTGGCAGATACTTGATGGGAAACTAGATATCATAACTTTTTATGACTGAGGGTTTTTGGGTTTAGGATGCAGGTTTTATTTTTTGTGAGGAAAAGTTAAAGGTTTTCTTGGCGGAGAAATTTTTACAACAGGGTTGTTTTTGATGAGATATCACATCTTTTTAACACGCTTTTATTAGCTTCACCTGTATGTATGTATGTATGTATGTATGTATCTTGTAACGGAATCTTGCAGCTCAAATTTCGCCCACTTCCTGCGATCGGATTCTTTTGAAATTTGGCACGCGACCTCAGACCCGGTGACAATGAAATATTCTATAATCAAATTAATTAATTAACTCTTTTAATTGTTAGTTTCCTCCCATTTTAATCAATATTTTGGCATGAATCCAACAATGTAAAAAAGGAAAAATTTTAAAAAATACATTAAAAAATGCTCACAAAAATTATTTAAAAATATCTACAAAAATCTTTAATTTTTCTACATCAGACAAAATTTGTTCTAATGTTCCAAGGTAATTAGAACAAGAAATATAATTGTTTTTAACTAATTTCATGCCAAAATTTAGGTGAGCCTTCAATTGGAAATTCATTGCCGATCAGACCATTGTTGAACAAAACTTTTATTCAAATGCATCTCAAATTTTCAAAGTAATATAAATATGATTTCCGCAAACATACAAGGATGACTCTCAGTAGCTTCTCATCGGGGTGCCCTTGTCTTAACTTTAAGATATTACTTTGCACTCGTTTTATAAATAATTTCGTCATCTGATAATTCACCAATATAAGACTAAAAAACAAAAAAATAAAATAATAGTTTAAAAAACTAAAAAATCACGCTTTCGTAGCAAAATGAACTAAAAAGTAAAAAATAATCTTTGTATGATAGTAGTTGACCAATCACTTAATTTTAATGTAATACAAAAAAGCGTGGGGTGCTGTCTATTTACATTTTTGCTTGGACAACAAATGGAAGAAATTCAAGACAACTAATAAGAAGCCCCCCCCACGCTTTTTTGTATTACATTAAAATTAAGTGATTGGTCAACTACTATCATACAAAGATTATTTTTTACTTTTTAGTTCATTTTGCTACGAAAGCGTGATTTTTTAGTTTTTTAAACTATTATTTTATTGTATTGATATCAGGGTTGGCAGGTTTCTGCCAAGGCGGTAAAAACCACTGGTAGAAACCGGTTAAAACCGGCATGGCAAAAACCCATTTCTGTCACATTTATGGCAGAAACTGGCAGAAACTCAAAAAATGACATAAATGCAATTCCTGACATACAATGGAAAATGTATAAAAAAAATAATTAATTATTAACCCAAATACAATTTATTTACAACACTATCACCATTCAAAATCAAATTTTACATTGTTTTCACACTGCAGCATCAGCCTGTAACAAAATACAAGTTTTGACGCTGTTTCTAAACCTAAACAATTTCTTAATTTGTTGTGCACAAAGGAGAAATTTGAGAAGATTCTTTCAATCCCATCAAAACATCGATGTTAGAAATTAAAACATCGATCTTTTTATCAATGTATAACATACATTTTTGAATATACTACACTAATTTAAGCAATACAAAAGAATATGTATCCGACGAATATATTGAAAATACTGAACCTCAAATCATGAATATAATTTAATAAGAATAATTTCGCAACAGCTTAGGTATTATAGTTGGGCAAAAATTGATAATAAGACAAGCACCGGTTAATACAATTTAGTTATAGTAATAAGGAAATGTTTTCAAACTGAATTAAACTAAAAGTAAATTTACATCAAAAAAGAATCTAAGAAAAAATGCATCATGCACTTACCGTCAGTTGAATGATGAGAAAAAATTGTGCTAATTATTTTAAAAATCCAAAACTAACTCTAACAATAATTTTTAAGAGTAAGAAATATGTGTTGTACTGTTAGTTAATAATTAAACACAAATTTAAGGTAATAGACGGACGACTTGTTGGAGGAAATTGATAAGTAAGCCCGAATATTGGTGTTGACAGTTTGGAGAAAAAGAAGTTTCCTTACTTTGTCCTCCAGAAGGGCATTTCTCTTTTCGCAGACTATCCCACCAGTCTGAGAAACATCTCTTTCGATGGAACAGAAGTTTCCATCACTATCAAATGCGTATAGGATTTTCCTTTAGTTTAAGAACTGGAGCCTAGACTGCAAGTTCTGGCACCAGACTACCAGTGTCAGGTTCTTCCAATAGCTTTGATCTCTTTTTTACTCTCTAGTTAATCTTTTACTATCTTGTAGTGATCTTCCCAAAAATCATCCTCTACGCAGAAAAATTGTTCTTATAAAACGGGTGCAAAAAATGATTTTTTTTTTGGCAACTCCATAAGTAAACTTAATTACCTAGCGAGAAGATTGGAGCAAAATTTTATGATAATTTTCAATTAAAATGCAAAAACATCAGCATCGAAAAAACATTGAAACCAAAACATCGATAGTACAAAAACATTGAAAGTAAAACATCGATGTTAAAAACATCGACGTTTTAACAAAAAAATCGATGTTTCCAAAACATCGACATTCATGTTGCACCCCTAGTTTCAACCAATGAAACTCTTTACATTTATGAGTCAGTGAATCTAACCAATTATATTGTTTCTTACATACAGCAAAGTTGAAGACTGTGTTAGTACTTATATAATTGGATTATTAGCTTTCCATAGAAATCAAAATGGAGGGGGGGGGGGAGCTCTTTGTTCTTTGAGAATAGCTTTATTCAGTTATATTAAGTGTAAAATGACAAGTTTCTGATTTTTAGAATTTAATGAACTAAAAAAAATCTGTATCTATTTAAATATTTGATATATCACACTTTATATTAAATGCAAACAAAATAATTATAAACAAACTGAAAAATTTGTTACTTACAACATTACGAGGCTAAAATTTCTAACACATAGCAATTTCAACTACGATAAATTTTACTTTGCTTTAGAAATGTCAGTCTTGTTATTTAACATATTTTTACACTAATTATTAAATAACTATTATAATTAGTTTTTGCAATGACAAAATGAGTTATATATTTTATTTTACTAAATTGCCTGTCATTAAGTAATTACTAGAGCTATTAAAAACGTTTTCTAGTTTTTGCCAGTTTCTACCAGTTTCTGCCGGTTTTTACCGGTTATAACCAGTTTCTGCCACCGGCAGGGCAAAAACCAGTTTCTGCCGGCAAAAAGCCAACCCTGATTGATATTATTACTTTGTCTGTATTTTTAGAATTGAGAACTTCAAGTCAGAAAATTTTCAATTGAAACAACGCTGTTTTGTGTTTTTAAGGAACAATAATGGCTAGCCTAATTTTACGTCAAGTTATTTTCTGACTATTAAGATTCTATGTTCATTTTGCGAGAATTGGGCGGTTCAAATTTTATTGCAATCCTTGTATACTCTATGTTGCAAAGAAAACTTCTTGGATAATAAAATACTATAGTTTAAATTATATTGTTTTCGAGAATTTTACGACTTTGTAATAAATTCTATTACAGTTGCTTTATTTGACAGATTATTCAACATTTTCATGAAGGTTTCTTTAAATGTTTTACAGCTTGAGGGCTATTTTAATTTAGCTTTTCACTTTTTGTTTAATTACATTTTTTCTTAAATCGTGGATTATTTTACGTTTTATGGGATAATTTTAATTGTTTGGTGATTTATCTTTTTCTTTATAGAAGTCTTTGTCTTGTTTAATACCTAGTTTTGTTTAAAAGTTCATTTAAAAAACGAATTAACGCATGTTATCACCAAGCAAAAAAAAAATAATAATAATAAGCCATTAAATATTTTAAATTTGAATGTGTCAGAAGATCTATACAACTTTACTCGATGTCAAATCGCGGATATCCCAAATTTGCCATAGCGAATGCGCATGTTGCGCGCGGACTAAGCTCATTAAAAGTCTTGCTTAAATTAATTGCAAAAAATTTTTTTAACTAACAAATTACTGCAAAGCACGGATATCCACACACGTATTTCGTATTTTTTCAATTCATTATGTGTTGTTTGTGAAACATCCATTAATTTAGAAAATAATCAAACCAATAAAAAAGGGCTATTTTTCGCTTTCAATTAAAAAGTTACATGCGCCGTATTCATATGCGTACAATTTCATATAATTTGTCACGTAAAATATTGTAATGGTTTAACCCCAGTTTCGCGCCGACATTTAAAATTTCTTCCCTCCATAAATATATCAAAACTGAAAAACAGGGGGAAAGAAATTTCGTATCGGCAAAACTTGGGGGGGGGGGGACAGCATTCTAATCTCATTCATTAATTTGTTTCTCTGCTTAAGTATAAACAAACAACTTAGAATCTGAAAACAGAAAGCCCAATGAGCCAAGTCTGCGCGCATGCGCAGTCGCTGTGGCAAATTTGTGATATCCGCGATTTAACGTCTAGTTGCAACCGTTGGATATGTTTTAGTATTGATTGAATTTCATTTCCTAACACAACTTTGGAATAACTGTTAGATCTGTTCTAACCTTGCAATTGCAGTCCGAGATAAACAAGCCCTATGAGCTGAGAGTAAGTACATAAGAATTTAGGGAAAATTAGTTATTTTCAAACTTCAATTACTCCGGCCCATGATGTCCCTGGGGGTTGAATTTTTGTATATGTACTCAATGGCCCCCAAGAATATGTATACAAAAAATCATTACCGTAGCCCCCCGGGAAGCTGTGATAGAACCCCGGGAAGGTACAATTTGGGGGGTAAAAACGAGGGAGGGCAGGGGGTCAAATGGCACAAAAGGCACATCAGTTGGGCACAAGGAATGTGTGTGCGAAATTTGAGCTTGATTCCTTTTTTCGTCTGGGCTGTAGCCCTGTCAAAGAAAGCGAAAACTTTTTTGAACAGCGATTTTATAACTTTAATACCTCCTCCCCCTGATGGTCCAGGGGATTGTATCTTGGTTTACGGCGTCAGGGGCCACTAGAAATTGAGTGTACCAAAAATCAACTCCGGAGGTCTTCATGCGGCTAAGATACAGAGGGGTGAAAAAAACCAAAAAACCCTAACTTGTTCTGTCGTGTAATCTTGTTCTTGGTCGCTTTTAATTTCTTTCGTCTTTGGCGGTGGATTTGCTTCTGTTGGCTGCTGACGTTTGGTTTCCTTGGCGGGGTGGGACGCTCCCTCGTCCCGTGATTTATGGATACATATATTTAGCCTCTTGCCCCTCGTTACCGAAATATGAGGTCTAAAAGTTTGCCAAAAATTTAAGAAAAGTCGTCAAATTTAGCGAGTATTAATCAGAAATATAACATATCTTTTCACACGAGTTGTAGATGGATACAGACGGTGATATTGCACAATCAAGTTCACGACCTGGTGGCTCCCTGACACCTGGGTTTGACAGACAGGAACAAACAACTCTTGCCCGTTTTGTAGTGGACATCTTAAAACTTTAAAATTTTCGGAGGGGTCGAAGATCTTTCAGATTTGTTCCAAGTGTTCTGTTGAGCAGGCTTTGCCTGCCCATATACTGTCGTGCCTGGGGCTCTCCAGGAGGGATTTGACTGAAGACACAGTGACGATGCTGGATTTCTTGAGGGTATACAAACTCATGGACCTGGTCTAGCACTGCTGACCATTGGGGCATGCAACAACACTTCTCGCCATGCATATGAATTTGGCTCTTTTCTTACATTTTTTGCAGTTTTTAAGATTTAATATCTCGATAACAAGCGAACGAGGGCCAATATTTTTTGCGGCAAAAATGTGTCTCAAGATGCTCTTTCGATTTCTACCTATTTCATATGTTTGAATATCACACTATTCATGTGACTCTCTGATCAGAACGTATTTTAGTACTCAAATAGCCTAGATTTTGTCTTATGCGTAAGTTAAAGTTTTCACAAAACTGAAAAGAAATGTAGGAGTCGAGTTGCTGTGATGAGCTCCCATGTAAATTGAGCTCTGATCTTGCTACTAATTTATGCCTAAGAATTTAAATGAAACATGATTGTAATAAAACTTCCATTTTTATTTTGCAAAACGTTTTGTGTGAGAGATATTTTTCCCTCTAGCAAACATAGAAAGTAAATCGGCTTTACTTTATCAATTAATATGATTTCTTTTCAGCAATTATAAACAAGTACGCTCTTTTTACTAATTGGTACCTAAACTTCGAAATGGAAGATACTCGTCTAGTGAACTCTCTTTAGTTTCACCATCAACCCTTCATTTGCTGCGGCTTTTCTTTTTTTGGCTGTACTATATCATCTCATTTGTCTTTAATGGAATCACTCAGCTATTCAGCTTTCATTGATCAATTAATCAATTTTCTTTTATCAATTAACCAGGTGTGTTGCCCAGCGTTGCATGGTTTAATTCAAAAAGCAAAATGTTGTGTCAAATGATACGTGTTCAAGATTCAGGTTTAAAATTAAAGAAAAGTAAAATATCCCGTCAAAGTGTAGAGAAATGCCAATTTACGAATAAAATTTTAAAAGTTTTGGTCTCTTTGATTTTTTTTAATTCTAAAAATTCAGTCATTGTTTATTAATAGAAGTAAACATTATTTTTCTCTTTTCTTGAATTTCTGATGATTTATGCAAAAATGTTGATTAAAATTTGAATAAATTAATAATACTAGCCAAAGCCAAAAATGCATCCGGCTCAAAAGTAGCTATTTTCGAAGTATTTTGCTTTGCTTAACACGAAAATCACCATAAAAGTTGAGATTAGCTCTATTTTCAAGATACACAGCCAACTAGGATAGTGAATTCTTTATAATGCTCTTTTTTTCCTGACAGATAGAAACACCCCCCATGGGACTGACTCTCTTCTAAGCTTTGAAGCCAGGTTGGGATAGAAAATCTCACTACCTGAAAATCGCAATGGACTTCAAGGAATTTAAATTCTGGGTAGAGAAATGCCCTAAATGCGTGTCTACCATCTTTCGCCCCAATCCCCAAAGGGATTTCTGATTGAGAGTATGATGGATGGGAATCTCCCAGTGGGGGGTGTGGGGTACGTCAATTCAAACTTGTTGTAGGGATTTTGGTTTAGGGAACAATCGGTGTAGGGAAAATCTATGCGGATTTTTTTTCCCGGTTCCGAGCACGTATCCCTAAATGAGCTTCTAGTAGATCCACCCCTTTCTAATTCCACCCATGCTTATTCTGCTGGGAATAATGAAGAACTTTGTGAAATATGTGTACAAAGACAAGTTTCCAGCACCTTAGAGGGAAATTTCCAAGATATATTGAAGCTAAGATAAAGGAGAGAATTTTTAACGGCACTTGAAGCGCGCAGTTATGAAAATCACTGTTTTTGAAAAAAAATTGTATGGGTGAAAAAAGCATCCAAGAAGTCTTTAAGGGTATATTACAAGTATTTCTAAGCAACAGAGAAAACGAGAACTGAAATCAGTTGGTCAAACAATCCCTACGGAAGTTCTGTGACCATTGATGAATAATGTGTCTCTAAAACTCGATTTTGTTCCTTTGTTTCGGGATCTTTTGTTTAAAAACTAAAGCTATGAGCTGTGAGCATAAGAAAAGGTTTTACCAAGATATCTTGGTGAAGCTCTATCAAGCTCTGTCAAGCTGAACTATTACAAGAGGTGGTGCTTCCTTGACGTACATAAAGCAATCGAAAATAAAGCGTTTACAGCAATAAGCCGAAAGCAACCACTGCTTTCCGAAAAATAAACATCTTCTTTACTAATAATAAAGCTGAAAGTCTCTCTGTCCGGAGGATGTCTGTGACGCGCATAGCGCCTAAACCGTTCGGCCGAATTTCATGAAATTTGGCACAAAGTTAGTATGTAGCATGGGGGTGTGCACCTCGAAGCGATTTTTCGAAAATTCGCTGTGGTTCTTTTTCTATTCCAATTTTAAGAAAAAAAATATCATAAGATGGACGAGTAAATTACGAAATTATCATAACGTGGAACCGTAACATGGGCACAAGCCAATTGGCGAGATACGAAATTATCATAACGTGGAACCGTACGGTAGGTACAAGCCAACTGGCGAGAAAATTATCCATACATTATTTGTAAATATACAGGCGAACCAAAAGATCTTTTGATTTTTCTATTACGGGCAAAGCCGTGCGGGTATCACTAGTTACTAATAATAAAGCTGAAAGTCTCTCTATCTGGAGGATGTCTGGATGTCTGTGACGCGCTTAGAGCCTAGACCGTTCAGCCGATTTTCATGAAATTTTTCACAAAGTTAGTTTGTAGCATGAGAAGGTGCACCTCGAAGCGATTTTTCGAATATTCAATTTTGTTCTTTTTCTATTTCAATTTTAAGAACATTTTCCGGAGCAAAGTTATCATAAGATGGAAGAGTAAATTACGAAATTATCATGACGTGGAATGGGAGAGCGAATGAACATAGCCAATTGGTGAGAAATTCGTCATCCATTATTTGTAAATATACAGGCGAACCGAATGACCTTTTAATTTTCAACTACGGGCAAAGCCGTGCGGGTACCACTAGTTGTTTAATAAAACAGGATCTATTTAGTAACATTAATTGCGCAGAATGTTTCCCCCTGTTTAACATTACCTTTAAATCAATGTGTGGTTGCTGTGCATCTTTCTCCAGTGGGCTTTTATGTATCTTGAAAACAAAAGCTAATAAAACAAATCCACTACCATATTCGTTTTTCTTGACCCAAAATTAGTAGGAATTGACCAGGATGCAGACAAAAGGTTCTTTTTTGTTGACTAGTGTAATCAATCAATCATTAATTAGTTAATTCGATTATAGAATACTGAAATGCAAGATTCCACCAGAACTAAGTTACACCAAACCAAGTTAATAAAATCGAGATAAACCAATTATTAATATTTAATTAAGAAAATTAATTATAGCACAGGTGCATTGTCATCGAGTCTGACGTTGCACACCGAATTTCAAAAGATTCTGATCACAGGAAGTGAGTGAAAATTGAGTTGCAAGGACTCCAAAAGTGTGTCCCACACGTGACTGGGTTATCGTTACAAAAGTATCGATTGAAA
The DNA here is from genome assembly GCF_026930045.1 of Uloborus diversus. Taxonomy (NCBI): domain Eukaryota; kingdom Metazoa; phylum Arthropoda; class Arachnida; order Araneae; family Uloboridae; genus Uloborus; species Uloborus diversus. The sequence continues at coordinate 15,833,350 of NC_072735.1, forward strand.
AAGACATTGAACGAATTCTTGACAAATCATACGAGTAAAGTACTTACACAAGGTCAGAAAACTTTTAACTTTTGAGCCCATATTAATTGATATGTATCTTTATTATTATTACTAATAATAAAGCTGAAAATCTGTCCGGAGGAGGTCTGGATCTCTGCGACGCGCATAGCGCCTAGACCGTTCGGCCAATTTTCATAAATTTTGGCACAAAGTTGGTTTGTAGCATAGGGGGGTGCACCTTGAACCGATTTTTCGAAAATTCGAAGTGGTTCTTTTCTATTCCAACTTAAAGAGCAAAAATGTCATAAGATGGACGAGTAAATTACGAAATTATCATAACGTGAAACCGCAAGATGGGCACAAGCCTATTGGCGAGATATGAAATTATCATAACGTGGAACCGTAACATGGGTACAAGCCAATTAGCGAGAAAATTCACCATACATTATTTGTAAATATACAGGCGAACCAAAAGACGTTTTAATTTTTCTATTACGGGCAAAGCCGTGTGGGTACCACTAGTATAAAATAAAGAGGAAATATGGTCCAAAGTGTCCCACACGTGACAAACGTAATCAGTCAGCAGCTAAAAAATGATTCACGGAAGAAAAAAATGACGCAAACACTTTGCTCATTCAAGAAGTTGACAGCATTACAAATAAACTTCCCATCACTAAATATAAACGCGTATTTTGTTTCAATGTTTTCGGCCTCTAAAAGAAAAAGAACGATAAAACTATTCAAGATATCTGAGAGCTTCGACCTTGTCTAGGGTTCACATCATTCGAAAGCGGAGGGTCACAGAGAACTGTCACTTAGAAACTATAAGCGGGGATAAGTGCACCAGAACGGAAGACATTTAGTTTCAAGCCTGGGTTTGCATTGCATCGCTTCAACATCGGTTTTCGTTTCAGCAGAATGTGACACGCGCTTTTACCACTCATTTCTTTTGGAATTATTCTGTGTCAGCATGTCATTTTGTGTTCTTTTGTGACATATTTGCGAAAATGGCAAACGGAATGAAGTGTTCGTCTATGGTTTTATTTATTACAATTTGTGTTCTGTCGTTCCAAGTTGCTAAAACGGTTTACACTCGAAACTATTATGGATTAAAAGAAGCCTTCGAAGAGGACATACCACAGGGTGCATCAACCTTGGCTTTCGTGTTTGATATCACAGGTTCTATGTATGATGATCTTGTGCAGGTGATTGCTGGTGCTGCAAGAATTTTAAGCACCATTCTTGCTAGGAGGGAAAAGGCCATTTACAATTATGTGCTTGTGCCATTTCATGACCCAGGTAAGAAATTTTCTTTTAGAGCGATATTCTAGAAAAAGTGACAAACATTTGGTAGTAACTTTCAATGTTTGTCATCCATGTTGCAATAATAAAAAGAATAAGATTAATTTTCCTTTTTAATTCTGAAATCATTCTTCGCTATCAACGATTAAGGTCATTGAGCAACCTTAGACGAAAAAGGCGCAGGGCACGTGTCCTCTGTGGGATATTAAAGGTCATTGCCCCCTCTGACAAAGTTCGTGCAAGATTTTTTTTTTTTTTCTTTTTTTCAATTTAAAAATCAAAGTCAACAGAAACAAATTTTATTTCCGACGAAAAAACACGAATATATGTATAGGATATCTATCGAAGACACATTTAACTGAAAGCATCATTTCGTCAGTCGCTTTTAATATCATTGTGTGGGAAAAAGTTAGGGTTAGAGCGGAGGCGCACCCCCTCCTCCCTCACATACTACACGCTCCAGAATCCCCCGTACTTACCACTATATGTGGGTTTTAATCGGCTGGATGGGGCACTGAACACAGCAATGTTTTCCAGCAGCACAGCAATGTTCGAGCAAGATTTGTATGTTTTCAAATAATGGATAACGAATTTCTCGCCAATTGGCTATGTTTATTCGCTCTCCCATTCCACGTCATGACAATTTCGTAATTTACTCGTCCATCTTATGATAATTTTGCTCCAAAAAATGTTCTTAAAACTGAAATAGAAGAACAAAATCGAATTTTCGAAAAATCCCTTTGAGGTGCACACCCCCATGCTACAAACTAACTTTGTGCCGAATTTCATGAAAATCTGCCGAACCGTCTAGGCGCTATGCGCGTCACAGAGATCCAGACATCCTACAGACATACAGACAGAGAGACTTTGAGTATTACTAAAGAAGCCTTGCTTAAAATAAATTAAACTTAACAAACATTTATTTGTTAAGAAACACAAGATGGCATCAGTTAAAAAGTTTAAATCATTGCGATTTTCTGGTCATTTTCCAACAATTAAAATCACGCGAAATACTCAAACGACAGTCTGTTACGATTTATCTTTCTTATTTTTGCAATTATAAACCTTTTTTCTCTTGCAAACCCCTTGTAAAATGCGCGAGAAGTAGGCGAACCCATTGTGCAGTAAGAAATAAGTAACAAACAAAAATAGAACAGGAGAAAAAGAAAGAAGGCCATGCATACAATAAAATTTGGGAAAAGTGTTTTAGATTGACATCCCTCAATAGTTCATTAGAAAAACGTAAACATGGCAGCAAAGTACAGAAGCACACACATCTACAAACTAAATTGAGAGCTAGAAAATGAATGCAAAACAAATTCAACAAAACACAGAACCAATGATTATTTGTTATTAATCTTCAGTCAACTTAAAAAAAAAAAAAAAAAAAAAAAAATGGGAAAGTTGTGCAACAAAGGGATTCTAAGTTTGACTCAAATATCTGACAGTTTCTGTCTAACTTTAGGTTCTGTATTTAATTTGCTTCTCTGTGTGTGTTAAAATTCCTTTACACATGGAAACATGGTCCAAAAGTAGGCTTGCCAGATTTCTGAAATGTTCAACCGGGACACAAGAAGTGGGACCCCCCCCCCCCCAATGTCGCAGGTATTCAGAAGGGTACACTGCCTTGGTTGGTTTTTAGATTATTATTTCAGAGTGTAGTTCCTTCTCAATGTTATGAATAAATGGTTACTAACAATAAACCAAAACCGGAGGTGACACAAAACCCACGATACAAGCAAATAAATTCACCGCCAGCTCAGTTATTCCATCCGAGGACTGCAGTTTCGTGCTTTTTAGCACTCATCAGCCCGGAATAGGAATCACATGAGCTGGAGGCGAAAATTCTCTTAAGGGAGTCAAACAAACAGGTAGCTAATGCAGAATTAGCAAACCAGATGAGCGACCGCAGTAATGGTGCGATTCAACTCTAAGATTGATGGCAAAGCTAAGATATTTTGTAGTATGCAGAATTAGCAAACCAAGTTTGTTTGGCTCTCTTGGCTCCCTTAAGAGAATTTTCGTCACCAGCTCATGTGATTCCTATTCCGGGCTGATGAGTGCTAAAAAGCACGAAACTGCAGTCCTCAGATGGAATAACTGAGCTGGCGCTGTATTTTAAGTATTTCTGCCTTAGCCCTGGCTTTAGAGAGGCAACTTACTACAAAATAAGCAAATAAATTATAAAACATTTTATTTTTTACTTTAATAAGTAGAAACTATTTAAATGGGGAATAAAGATTTGACCAATATGTTCATGTACTTTTAATTGAATAGAACTTTTTTTAATTTTAATCTTGTTGTAAAAATCTTCACAAACTAATATAATATTATTTTTATGTTAATGTTACAAATGGAAAATTAACTATCCTAAATAATCCTTCACTTTCTTATTTTTTGGTCATTTTTTATCAAGTTTATAATTTTCCGGGACATGAAATAAACCGGCCGAGACACCGGAGTTTTGTCTGAAATCCGGGACTGTCCCGGTTAAACCGGGACGTCCGGAAAAGGGATATAAAAAAAAGACTTTTTCTGACACAATAGTATGTTTATTTTCAAAACTGAATCAGATATCAATTAAAGAATATTTTTACAAAATACCTTTCTTTTGGAAAACTCTCAGTTTAACAATATAATATTTTTTCTGGCAATAAAATTAGAACAGTCTTAAATTTATATATCTTTATAAAGGACAACGAGTCCAACTGTTGGGTAGGAATATACTGCATACATTAATCATGTGACTGGGCGGTTTCAGATAATCTTACTGCTATTCCAAGTTTGAGTCAGAAGATTTTTCTTGTCAGTATGCTGAAAGTGCGGAATAAAATTCATAGTTACTTTTTATTTTATTTTTGAAAAATACTTTAGAAACGCCTTTAATTAACTCTAGTTATTAAATAAAAGGTATTTTTTACCCACAAAGATATTTTTATGCCCACTTGTTAAGAGAAACTCCTTTTGGACAAATTTCAAGAATTCCTTTTTTACATACAGTGCAAATTAAGCGGCATTGTTTAATTCATTTGATTTATTTTACTTTTTTTTTTTTACTTCACTCTGTAGCAAGCTTCACCCAGGAAATTTTTTTAAGTAAAAATATTTTTTCACACTTCCTAAAGTATTTTTCGGCTTTCAACCATTTTTATCAATAGAAGCCCAAAGTAAATTAAAGTCTAGGTATTGTGAAAAATACTGCAACAAACAGCAGCGAGATAGCACTTCTACGCATTTTCGGCACACCATAAGAGTACTGCCACTCTTTGTCGCATTTTAATGGGTAAAACTGGCGTTACCATAATGTTTTCATCAAGTTTAATCGAATTTTTCGATCAGAAGCTACTGAGAAAACCTCCATCTTTATCTACATTGTATCCATAAGTTGAACTTCTTTGGCACTCTATGAAAACGATAAAAAAAATCGGCTCCTTGTAAGAGAAAAATGAATAAATAACGAACACAAGAAGTGTTTGAAGAACCAAATTCCACCATTACAATATTATTTTCGTGAACCCCCTTAATAAACGCTCGCGAACCCCAAGGGGTTCGCGAACCACCGATTGGGAAAATTGATTTATACCATCGCCATATTAATTCAAGCAGCCGCGAAGGCGGTAACCTTGGCGTACAAAAGCGAACCAGCTAGTCGCCGCAGGCGGCTAGTCTTTATCTTTATCCTTACTAATAATAAAGCTGAAAGTCTCTCTGTCTGGATGTACGGAGGATGTCTGTAGGATGTCTGGATTTCTGTGACGCGCATAGCGCATAGACCGTTCGGCCGATTTTCATGAAATTTGGCACAAAGTCAGTTTATAGCATGGGGGTGTGCACCTCGACGCGATTTTTCGAAAATTCGATGTGGTTGCTCTTCTATTCCAATTTTAAGAACAAAATTATCATAAGATGGACGAGTAAATTACGAAATTATCATAACGTGGAACCGTAACATGGGCACAAGCCAATTGGCGAGATACGAAATTATCATAGCGTGGAACCGTAACATGGGTACAAGCCAGTTGGCGAGAAAGTTCACTATACATTATTTGTAAATATACAGGCGAACCAAAAGACCTTTTAATTTTCTATTACGGGCAAAGCCGTGCGGGTACCACTAGTTACTAATAAAGTCCAACTCTAAATTTCTTCAATGAAAATTGTTTTTGATGATCAAAGCATATTTTATAATATCTATGAAATTTAGTTTAAAATTGATAAAAATTCCTATTTTTCTCATCCTTTGATACAAGTGAAATGTGTTCCATCATTCATCTTTTTTCAGAGCTCAAACAGAAGGCATTGAAGTGCAAGTTGTTCTGCAATAAAGGAAAAAAGTGTAAGAAAAACTTCTAATTGAATTTAGAAATAGTGTAAATTTTTTAAATAAATGCAGTCCGTATAAGCATACCGTACATTTAACATTTTATAACCGACGAAAGCTATGTGTCGATTCATTTTCAAAGCGCAAGAAGAACGATGTGTACAATGGGTGTAAATAATGTGTGTACAACAAACTGTGTTGTTTGCATTACTAAAATAATGTAAACAATTGCTTGTACTCGTACTAAGTACAAAACTATGTACTTCTAACGAGATCATTTAGGTAACGCAGCTTGCGTTCGGCGAGCTCAACCGGTGCATACCGGTTGACCGGTCACGCGACAGCTAATGATCACGTGCTTCAATCAACAGCTTAAAATGGTAACCGGTGCGGATGATGTAGACCGGTAGATGATAGAGCGTTGCGGTTAGTAACCGGTTACTCACCGGTCGACCGGTTAGGTTCGTCGAACGCAACCTAAGAAGCAAGTTGCAAAGTTGAATGAACTCTCTGATCTAATAATGATTTCGCCATTATACTGTAGAACCTCTCAAAAAGAGACACTAAGGGGACCGGACAATTTATCAGTTAAATAAAGGTGTCCCTTCTTCGGATGTAGATGAATTCATGCATGCTTTGCAAACCCAGTATAATTTCATAATAGCCATAAACTAATAACATTTAAAATTAGTTATTTATATACTAAATATTATTCAGAATTATTCAAACGGAAGGAAAAAATATTAAAACTGTATCAAACATTTTGTAGTATGAAGATTTTGTAACTGATTTTCATTAATTACAATTTTGAATTAATCTGTTATATGGATTTGTTTGATGTCATGTAATTTACTATGCGAAAAACAGTGTGATCATATTTCAAGTTTTCCATACACAGCTATGGTCATGGGCGTCACACTATCTGTTGGGGTTTAGCTCATTTGAAAAAAAAAATGATGAGAAGGAAAATCATGAATGTTGGTCTCAGCAAGAAGTTTAGAATACTTATTTGTTTATTTGCTTGTTAATGTCACAACAAACTTTTACCAGTTAATTTTTGGACAAACGAGCTGATGTGTGCATCACATGACTTCCTTTTACTCCAATTTAATGTCATTTCCCCATTATTGTTCATTTTAACGTGATTCAATTGTTTACTCTCTAAATATCACCAACAATGGACAAATTGAAACCAAATTAAAAAAAAAAATATGCCAAATTTTTCGCCAAGTAGCCGAAAAAACTTGGCGACCAAAAGCCTGGCGATATATCGCCAAGTGTCCGACAAATTATAACACAACTTGTGTTTACATCGAAATTAACAATGATTTCCCCCCAAAAAGGGGCAAAAGACCCCTTAGAAACATCCGAATGCAACCAAAAAGGGAGGTGCACAACTAGACCCCACTAGGAGTCTAAGTACCGAATTTCAACTTTCTATGACATTCCATTCTTGAGCTATGCGACACACATACACACATATGCACATACAAGTACAAATACAAATACAAATGTGACGACCAGCAACAGGCTCTGGGCCCAGCTAGGCTGGTCCTAGTCAATTAATTAGTCCCCAATGAAGATCAATGGCCCTCTTAAAGCTATCCACTCCCTTGCTCATTACCACCTCTTCCGGTAAGCTATTCCAAGTGCCCACGACCCTGCTAAAGTAGTAGTTTTTCCTGATTTCCAAGTTAGCCTGAGATTTAAATAGCTTAAAACAATGACCCCTTGTCCTGCTTTTCCCGCAAAAATTTAATCCATTTACATCTTTCATTTTGATAAATTTAAATAACTGAATCATGTCCCCTCTGACTCTCCTTTGCTCTAGGCTATACATGTTAAGCCTATTAAGTCTGGTATCATAATCTAAATCTGAGAGTCCCCTTACTAATTTAGTTACCCTTCTTTGAACCCTTTCCAATACAAAAATATCTTTCTTCAGATAAGGCGACCAAAACTGAACAGCATACTCCAAATGAGGTCTTACTAAACTCCTATATAAAGGCAGAAGAACTTTCTTAGATTTGTTTGAAATAGATCTATTGATGAACCCAAGCATTTTGTTGGCTTTGTTACTAGCAATACTGCACTGTTGACTAAACTTGAAGTCCTGATTTATAAAGACACCCAGATCCATAACATTTTCTGCCTGATTTATGATTGAACCCTGTAAACGATATCTCATACGCTTATTTCCATGACCTAAGTGTAGCACTTGACATTTCCCTACATTAACTGCCATACCCCATTTATCTGCCCACTTAGTAATATGATCTAAATCCTCTTGCAGCTGTTTTACTTGTTCTTCATTTTCGACAATCCCCATAACTTTTACATCGTCAGCAAAACAATTCATGCTTCCAGAAATATTTTCATTGATGTCATTCATAAATATAATAAACAAAAGAGGCCCTAAAACTGATCCCTGAGGAACCCCACTTAAAACATCGCTCCAATTAGAATGATTTCCTCTCACAACTACTCTTTGCTTCCTACCAGTAAGCCAATTTCTAACCCAAAGTCAAGTTTTTCCTCCTATTCCAATGTCAGCTAACTTGCTGAGAAGAGCAACATGCGGTACCTTGTCAAAAGCTTTTTGAAAATCAATATAAACAACATCCACACATTTTTTGTTACCTAAAGCTGAGGTAACCTTGTCGTAGAAATGCAATAAATTAGTAGTACAGGATTTACCTTTCCTGAAACCATACTGCAAACTAGTCAACGCATATACATACGCATATACATACATACGTACATACAGACGTCACGAGAAAACTCGTTGTAATTAACTCGGGGGGTTGTCAAAATGGATATTTCGGGTGTCTGTACGTTCCTAGGCACATATCCACGTGTGATCGGGTCGAAAAAAAAACAACATTCATTCGTCGGTGAGAAAAATGGAAATTAAGGCCGATTTTTGGGTGAAATTTTTTTCGCGAATACAATACTTCCTTTTTTGTAAAAGGAAGTAAAAAAGAACCTAGAATTAATATAAATTTTTATATTTCAAGTGCATTTATGCATAATTATAGTGTATGTCTCTGCGACTGTCCCTTAAGTAGAGTGTCCGTTAATGAGAGGCAAATGTATAGATATCCCTATCCAAAGAGACTGGGACCAGAAAAAAAGTTCCTTAAATAGAGGTGTCCCTTATTCAGAGGAAGTACTACTGCAGTTAAAAAGCTGCCTAGTTTTGAATGTGGTATTAGTACAAGTAGTTGTGTACGTTCCTTTCATAATGCAAGCAAGAAGCAACAGTTTGTAGGTCATAGTACACATCATTCTTCTAATGCTTTGAAAGTGGATCGACACATTGCTTTCGTTGATCATAAAATATTAAATGGAAAGCATGCTTATGCCGACTGCTTTTATTTTCAAAATTTACTCTACATCTTAATTCACTTAAAAGTTACCTTACATATTTTCTTAGTTGCGCAACAATTTAAAGTTTCCTTCAATTTCTTCTGTTTGGGCTGATGTAGGAGTTTCCTTAAAAAGATGGCAGATGGAATACATTTTCTTTTTTTCAAAGGAGGAAAAAAACAGGACTGCTGTCAATTTTAAAACAAGTTTCAAAACGATTTCGAAATCTGCTTTAATCAGCAAAACTAATCTTCTTTAGGGTAATCTAGAGTTGGACTATATTCGTAGTGTAAGAGTAGAGGATTGTTGTTAGGTGTTACGCAATCCAAACATGTTCATATTATGAAATCTTTTTAATAGTAATCCAATATTGTTTTTTGAAGTGACAATTTCTTATGAGAGGGTAAACCGATTTGTGACATAACGCGTATAACGGCGCAACTCACGTCTGTCATTCCTTTCGTTCGCGCATACGACGGAAGTGCGCATGGTCGGAGAAATTTTGTTTCTTTACTCTTTGGATCCCAGCTTTTAGCGTTAAATGATAGTAAAAAAGTAATGAAAACTAACAGAACATGGATGATCGTCGCAACATAACACAATCTCCTAATTAAAGGTGAGTTTAATAATACAATATAATACCAATAACATTGTAAACAATATATATCCGAAACAGCATTTAATCTTTAAATTTATTTTCAAAACAAAAACATTTTTGCGATTAGTTATACAAAAAATATCTCGCTTCATTTAGGGTTTTGAACTGTGATAAGGTGTACATATTTTACACGAACTTCATCCCTGCAGACTCCGCAACGCAGGGGTTCGGGACGACTGAGAAAACAAAAATAATAAATAAACGTTTAATTTGTTCTCACAGAGTAAAATCTAAAATGTTTCGTAAGGTTGAGTGTTTTTTCTGCTAAACGAAATATTTAGAAACGACGCGTCATTTTTAACCTATTGCTTTTGTGCCGACATCAAAACTTATGTTTAAAAGTAGTCTGAATGGTGATCAAAGAATATTTTTTTTCTTCATTTAGAGCAATTTTGAAGTCGTCTCAATGAAGCAAATCAAAAAATTATTATTATAAGTATTTCAAGTATTATTCAATTTATTCATAAACAGCTTTTAAATTATACACAAGAAGGTTCAGCTTTAGTTAATGAAGATTATTAGGTATACAATTCCTTTAATTTTAACCGGAGATTTTAATTTTAATTTTGCTTCTGATCGAGCTAAAAATTTATTATCATTTCTACGATCCAAATTACAATTACAAATGATTAATAAGCCAGAAGAAGCTACTACGGAAGTCACGGAACTGTACTTGAGGCATACTTTGCGAGATTTTTAGATGCAAAAATTTCGTTGCTTATTATAGCTACCATAAGCCAATTATTACTTTCATAGGATTAAATATTGATAATAATTTAATCCCACGAAAGTCATCACTTCTGCCGAGCGTCCCGTGACGCACTTTTTTTTTTCGCCATCAATGTCGAAAAAAATGCAAAATAAAACCGTTAGAAATGTTTTTGAACTATTCTTATTATTGTTATTTTTAGTATTTAGTATATTTCAAATCAATTTTTTTTTTTTTTTTTTGTCAAGTCTGAAACGGAGGTGTTTGCGCAATTCTTTTCCAAAGTGAACAACCTTTTGATGATTTACGATTTATAGAATTAAATTTTATTCTTTGACATTCCAGTAATTGTTCTGAAAAGTTTTTGGGCTTTTATTTTTGCTCAAAAAGGTTTTAAACTATCGAAAACTTTTATTTAACGTAAATTCTCTGCAAAAAATACTTTAAAAAAAAAAAAAAAAAAAAAAAAACACCCTTCTATTTTTTTTTACATAGGAGGAGAATGATTTTAATATGCTACAAAAAATTTGATGCAGATATTAGTTGATTTTACCCGGAGATATGATATTTTAAATCTCCCAACTGAAAAAGTATAAAAACTGATTTCTGGTAAGGAGTGGCAATGCCCCACTATTCACAGAATATTTTTTGTTGTTTATACTGGAAGAAAAAAGTATTAGTTTGAAATTGACACTAAATTCAGCTTAACTGGTTGAAAAATAAAGAAATTAGAAAGATTTTCTAAATTTATACCAAAAAGGTGACGCCGAAAAGTGATCAAAAATCGAAATTTTGAAAAAAATCTCTAAAACGTAATTTTATTCAAAAAATCCTTAAAAATTTTTTTGAGCTATCTCATAGATATCTATTCGTAAAATAAATAAATAAATAAATAATGGACCAAATCTGAGACATGACGGCACATGGCACTATGCGATTTGACGTGAAATGACCCTTGTCCATTTTTCCAGACAGTAAAATGCGCAACAGTTTAGTTGTCAAATTGAAACCTGTGAAAAAAATTAATTTCTCCGTTAATGGGATAAATGCATGTAATACAGCCCTTATTTTGTAAGAGAAACTGTCTAGTAAGATAAAAAAAAAAAAAAACTTTTGTGCTGAAAAGTAAAGTAAGAAATAACAACGTCAAAAAGCACAAATTGCAAATTACTGCAGACGCGTGTTTTGGCGTTACAGGGAACGAATTTTTCAATGCAAAAAAAAGACCTGTGACCCTCACTTCCCCCAATCAACTCTAATTTGAATTCTGAAACTTTGAATTCAAATTATGTTTTTCGCAATCACGAGTTGCGACAAGACCCTACTCATTGGAGTTATTGTTTCTAGAAACGCCCCCCCCCCCTCAAGTATATCCTCCTCTTGGTTGGTTATGTGTGTAAAGTTGAGTGTATGTGTGTAAAGGCGCGCGTGTGTGAGTGTGAATATGTATGAGCATGCGTGTGTAGGACATGGACGCCACCGTCCAGCAGAAGTGGATTCTGGGGAACAGTGCTCAGGACCAGAGGAGCCGCGCCGGTGGGCGGTGGTGCTGCAGAGGCCCCTGGTCCAAGCTGAAAAAGGAACCACAACATCAAGGACGGTCAAGTAAGAACAATAAGCAATCGTGATTGCTCAAAAAAAATGATTTTATGGATGGAAGACATCCGACGCTTCTGTCGGATGCAATTTTTTTTTTTTTTTTTTTTTGCATTGAAAAAGGCGTTTCTTGTAACGCCGAAACACGTGTCTGCAGTAATCTGCAATTAGTGCTCTTTGACTTTGTTATTTCTTACTAAACTGTCTAGTGTTTGCCATTTGTTGGTGAGGGAATGTTTTGTAAGTATGAACCTTCACCAAGGCCGAGCCGTAACTAGACTTGATTTTCGGGAAGAGTTTTACCAAACTCATTTCTTTAGAAATTTGAGTGGTCAATCCAAATTTGATTTAATTTCTATAACCCCCATTTGTTTATCAAAACTTCCATCATTGAAAAGTTTTTTCACGAATTCAAAAGTCAGATCTCAGATGTAATTTCAAATGTTTGAAAAGGAGGGAAACATTATTCGGATCTGTTAGTTTTTCAAATTAACTTTTTAGTTTCATGTTCTAATGAAGTTATTTCATGGGATTCCTTATCCAATGAGTTTCTGTCTCTGAAACTTAATTCTCTCTCTCTCTTATACACTACACACAGAGAGAGAGAAAAAAACTGTATGCTCTTCTAGCTACATAAAAAGGGAATCCTTATATATTATTTCTGTAGCCTGTTTTTGATTTCTACGCCAGATTTTCCTTAATTCCTGATCGATTTCTTTGATTTACACCTTATTTTAAAGCTTATGGTGCTGGCTACTGACGAAAAATAGACCCACGGTCGAAAAATTGTTTTTTGAGCCGAAAAACCTGTTTTAAAGAACCAGAATGAGATTTTTGGTTAAACTTATAACTTTAACTTCCACTATGACCGACAGAGCTGAATAGCTTGATCGGCAGAGCGTACTCCTCGTAACCAGGAGATTGTGTGTTCGGGCCCACGTCCGGACAATCTGCATCAAAAAATTAGAGAACTATCGTGTATTCCATGAATACTTAATTAGGTGAATAACAAATATGAGAGAATAGAATAAATGAGTAGGAAACGCACTTTGCTGTTGTGAAAACTTGATGTGGTTTTGTGCTAAAGTACCTCTGAATTGTAGGTTTTTTTATTTTTTAACTTAGGCTCTGGTAAGAAAATTAAAGCACAATGTAAGTGAAAATATAAGTAACAGGTTTAAGATTTCAGACTACAATAGAATTGTTTTTTGTTCAGAAAAAAATAATAAATCGTATATTGAAATATATATATTCTTCTAATGAGTTTTTGACTCTTTGTACAAATAAAAAAATTACTACCTCAATTTGATGGGTAAAAAACGTATTTTTTCTTTTTCTTTTCTTTTTTTTTTTTTTGCAAAAAAAAAAGCTTATCACATTTTTACTACATTTGAAAAGCTACGCTTAAAAAAGAGCATAGTTCAATTAATTTTGTATTTTAACCGTGCTGTTAAATGATGAACACGTGCTGCCATCTAAGTTATAACGGTTCAAGCAGCCTGCGGTAACAAATTGTAAAAATTTTCAAAAATAAAAACATTTCTCTTCAATATCTTATCCTTATGAATTATTTCTGTAACCTGTTTTTTGTTTCTAAGCGAGATTTTCCTCAATTCTTGATCGATTTCTTTGACTTACAACTTATTTTAAAGCTTATCGTGCAGGCTACTGACGAAAAATAGACCCACGGTCTAAAAATCGTTTTTTTTTTCGGGCAAAAAACCTGTTTTAAAGAACCAGAATGAGGTTTTGGGTTAAATTTATAACTTTAACTTGCACTGTAACCGACAGAGCTAAATGGCTTGATCGGCAGAGCGTTCGACTGGTAACCAGGAGAATGCGTGTTCGGGCCCCATGTTCGTGCCAATCTGCATCGAAGAATTAGAGAAATTTCCCGCATTACGTGAACACAGAATAACAAATATGAGGAAATAGAGGAGATGGAAACGCGCCTTGCGATTATGAAAACTTGATGCAATATGGAGCTAAAATGATTCTTAATTTTAAGGTTTTTTTTTTTTTGAGGCTTCGGCTCCGGTAAGAAAATTAAAGCATAATGTAAGCGAAAATATAAGTATCAGGTTTAAGATTTCAGACTACAATGGAATTGTTTTTTGTTCAGAAAAATATAATAAATCGTATATTGAAATATAGATTTTCTTCTAATGAGTTTTTGATTCTTTGTACAAATAAAAAAATTACTACCTCAATTTGAAGTGTAATATATATATTTTTTCTTCTTTTTGCAAAAAACCAAATAGCCTATTATCACATTTTTACTACATTCGAAAAGCTACGCTTAAAAAAGAACTTAGTTCAAAATATTTTGTATGTTAACCGTGCTGTTAAATGATGAACACGTGCTGCCATCTATGCCATAACGGTTCAAGCAGCCTGCGATAACAAATTGTAAAAATTTTCAAAAATAAAAACACTTCTCTTCAATATCTTATCTTATATACTATTATTTCCGTGGATTATTTTTCTGTCAGTATGCGAGATCTTTCTTATCTCTTGAAGAAATCCCCCCCCCCCATTTAAAAACTTATCAGGCCGGGTAATAACGAAAATAGACTTTCGATCTAAAAATCAAGTTTTCGGACACGCCCCTTGCTGTTGCAAATCTTTAATGCAGCATGTACTTCTTATGCAATTTTTTTTAAAGCAAAGTTCTAATACAATTTTCCAATTCTTTGTGTCGCTTTTGGCAAGAAAAAAAATACCTGTGTTTTCTTTAAAAAAAAAACAAAGAAACAAACAAAGTTTAAAAGCACTGGACTTAGTGGTTCGGTTAAATTGATAAGTTTTTTCGGTATAGCGTTCGGCTATAAACTATCTGAACTTCGGGCTAGCTCGGGCTGTCCAAGATAATAGCAAATTTACATTAACATTATGTATTACATGTACTCATAACATACAACAGATAACACACGTAATAAAAAAAATGCAGTGGGAATGCTACTTGGTGTTTTGACTAATTTATGCAGGCTACAGTCATCATTCAGATAAGGTGAACTGTTAATAGACGGGTGTTCAAGACCACTAAGCATAATGTTAGCATAAAAAAAGTATTAGATATACCTCAAGGGATTCCTTTTTGTGCAGAAAAACATTTTCATTGTGTGTTGAAATGTAGATTTTTCTAATAGCAGTGTTCGAACTTTTGTACAAATGAAAAAATACTACTCCAAATTAAAACTACGAGTTTCACACATAGTAAATCTTTAATTATTTATTCGAATACGATATAAAACATTAAAATATTATCAACTTCATTAGTAAGAAATCATTTTCTACTCCTCTGCTTTCGGCTGAAAAAACAAATTGTTAATCAGAATGGCGCCAGTTCAAATCCGTGCCAATAAATATATCTTTAATGTTTCTTTTTTTTCCGTCAGATGCTCACATGGGCAGAACTGTATTTGCCACAACCTATTTTTTCACACGCAAAATTACTGCTTTTTCATCAGTCACTCAGCCACACTTTTAATGATATTTATATTTGCATTGAAAATAAGTACAACCAAAAGGTGAGCGATGATCAAGTTATCACAATGTTGTATTTAACGAGGTTTTGTTTCTGATGTCTTCAAATTACATGCCATTTCTTGTGCGCTTACTTTTTTCGGTTTTTCTTCATAATATTCTTTCTTTGAAATTTTTAAAGAGCGAAATGCCTTATGAAACAATTCAAAGTACAGTGCGGAGTTCCGCACGGGTCGACTAGTCTTTACTAATAATAAAGCTGAGAAAGTCTCTATCTGTCCGGATCTCTGTCTGTCAGGATCTCTGTGACGCGCACAGCGCCTAGGCCGTTCGGCCGATTTTCATGAAATTTGGCACTAAGTTAGTTTGTAGCATGGGGTGTGCACCTCGAAGCGATTTTTCGAAAATTCTATATGGTTCTTTTTCTATTCGAATTTTAAGAACAAAATTGTCATAAGAAAGACGAGTAAATTACGAAATTATCATGACGTGGAACCGTAACATGGGCACAAGCCAATTGGCGAGAAAATTCACCATGCATTATTTGTAAATATACAGGCGAACCAAAAGCAAGGCCCGACTAACTAAAAGTGAGGCCCAAGGCCCACAATAAGTTGGAGGCCAACTGAAGGCTATTATTTTAAAAATGTGTGTATTTTTTGTATAGTTGTAATGCTGTGCATAATTCTTTAAGTAATTTGGGGCCCCTTGGGAAGAGGGGGCCCCAGGCCCAGCCTAGTAGGCCTGTGCGGTAATCAGGCCCTGACCAAAAGACCTGTTAATTTTCTATTACGGGCAAAGCCGTGCGGGTACCACTAGTAATTAATAAAATAAAAAAGTTTCAAAGCTACTACTATCTTTTTAAAATGAACTAAATAGTATAAAATAATTTCTCTGAGCTTCATGTAGATTTAAAACTTTATACAATTTCAGAATTTCTTAGATTGTCTGGAAAATTTGCGATTAGAGTTTTTAATAGCTATCAAAATACTTGTGAGCTTAAAAAAAGAAAAATATGGGGCTCACGCAAAACAGACAACTGATGCATTTATAATTTAACTAGTGGTACCCGCACGGCTTTGCCCGTAATAGAAAAATTAAAAGGTCTTTTGGTTCGCCTGTATATTTACAAATAATGTATGGTGAATTTTCTCGTCAATTGGCTTGAACCCACCTTACGGTTCCACGGTATGATAATTTCGTATCTCGCCAATTGGCTTGTGCCCATGTTACGGTTCCACGTTATGATAATTTCGTAATTTACTCGTCCGTCTCATGATAATTTTGTTCTTAAAATTGGAATAGAAAAAGAACCACATCGAATTTTCGAAAAATCGCTTCGAGGTGCACACCCCCATGCTACAAACTAACTTTGTGACAAATTTCATAAAAATCGGCCCAACGGTCTAGGCGCTATGCGCGTCACAGAGATCCGGACGTCCAGACAGAGAGACTTTCAGCTTTATTATTAGTAACGAGCTGATGTGTGCATCACATGACTTCCTTTTACTCCAATTTAATGTCATTTCCCCATTATTCGCTATTTTAATGTGATTCAATATTTATTCTCTAAATATCACCAACAATGGCCAAATTGAAACCAAAAAAAAAAAAAAAACTCCGCCAAATTTGTCGCCAAGTTGGCGACAAAACTTGGCGACCAAAAGACTGGCGATATATCGCCAAGTGTCCGACAAATTATAACGCCACTTGAGTTCACATCGAAATTAACAATGATTTCCCCCCAAAAAGGTGCAAAAGACCCCCTTAGGAACATCCGAAAGCAACCAAAAGGGGAGGTGCACAACTAGACCCCACTACGAGTCTATGTACCAAATTTCAACTTTCTAGGACATACCATTTTTGAGTTATGCGAGATACATACGCACATACACACATACGCACATACATACAGACGTCACGAGAAAAGTCGTTGTAATTACCTCGGTGATGGTCAAAATGGATATTTCGCGTGTCTATACATTCTTAGGCACTTTTCCGCATGTGGTCGAATCGAAAAAAAAACTCAACATTCATTTGGGGGTGAGCAAAATGGAAATTAAGGGCGATTTTTGAGTGAAATTTTTTTTCGCGAATACAATACTTCCTTTTTTGTAAAAGGAAGTAAAAATAAAGATAAAGAAGACTAACAATTTTATCGCTCTGCAACTAGCATAAACTGTGGTGTAAACTTTTCCATTGATAACCTTTCTTTTTACTTATAGCTATATTTATATCGTAGGGTCTGGTGGGGGAAAGTGTTCTATGGAGCGAAGTGGTCGTAAATCTAATTAAGAGCTATATATTCGAAACAAATGAAAGAATAAGGGTAATTTTTTTATTTTAGATTTTAACAGCTAGGAACTGATTCTGAATTCAAAATTTTGTTACTGGCAGTATTTTATTTCGTGAAAAAATTCGTTTTGTGTGCACATGACACATTTAAAAATCAGAACACCTCTTTTAACGTCTTTGTAAAATTTTGTTTATTAAAATGTTTAGCAGATTGGTTGTGCAGGCAGCGTCCCTGATGTGTCTAGAATACATCTGTATAAACAGCTAAGCTGGATTCATTTTCTATAATATTTTAGAACAACCTAAGTAAGATGGAGTAAAGTGATCATAGGTTAAGCTTAACATATATCCTTCATTTAAAATCATTTAATCTTCATTTATAAGGCAGAGATTCTTCAAAAAGTGTAACTTTTCTGTCACACGCTTTTTACAGTAAAAACTTTAAGGAACAATTCACTTAACGTGGATTTTTATTTTTATGAAAAATATATCCTTTTAAACCTGCCAACAATTTTTTCAATAATAATTTTTATTTCAGTATATTTTTGGTTCACAACATGTGAATTCTCACCTCCGTGCCATGTCACACACCTAGTGTGACTGTTCATGTTGCTTAATAACTTGTTTAATTAAAAGTACATACTTATTTATTTATTATTCCTTTCACAAGTGTCTCAAATACTAATTGTTTAAGTATATTTAATTTTTTAATGTTGTGTTTTAGTTCGTTTTGGTAGGACAAGGAGTCATGTCCCACAATAAATTCTCACCTCCGTTATCTAAACACAAAATGCCGTTCTTTATTAACACGTGGCAGTAATGACATCAAATTTTATTTTCCATGATACAAGGGAGCCCCCTTGTTTATTTTCAGCCAAAGTTGAAGTTGTGAGATTTTTGTCGAAAAACAAGAAGATAGGTTTTGCTTTAAAAACTTAGTGTGGTTATTCTGACTTCTCACCTCCGTGAACTTGAATTTCATGGATGTAAATTGATGCAAAAAAGAAGTGAACTTGTTTTCATATGATTAACATGTGCAGATTGTAGCAACGAAGAAAAGAAAATTTTCCCTGAAAAATGTATCTATTAGGTTTATATTAGTGGTAAATTCCTCACCTCCGTGACAGACTTTAGCAATGTTATTATTTCTGAGGTGAAAATAAATGATGGAGGGGAAATACATCAATAAAATAGGCATTTTACTAAACTTATAAATTGCCAGTATATCCTCAAATTTACTAAATACTAGTTTTAACATACATTTGAAACTACTAATTAAGCCGCACTTCAATTAAGAGAGCTAAATATTATGTTCCCACTAATCATCAAAATAGCTGATTGTTTGCTCAATTAACAAAATTACTACTTTGATATTAAATTGGCCTCAATTTTTAAATATTTTTTTTCCTGTGAACCGGGCATTTTTTTTATTTATGAGATATGTAACTGGAACTTAGCTGGGCCATAGTTTATGGTTACTTCTAGTAGGCAACACTTTCATGTTAGAATGAAAAAGAAAGAAAACAAAAGGTTTCGAACTTAAAAAATATTTGCGTTCAAAAGTTCTGGAGAATGACTCATATCAGTTAAATAATGAGTTTACTAACCATTTACTATTTTTAAAGTAAACTGAAATAAATACAACTGAGTTTAAATTTGATATATCATATCGATTGAATTAAAGCAAGATTGTAATCCTATAATATTTGAAAACAAATCATAGAATTTTTTCTGCAACTACAGCTTTCAATTTATTCTGGTAGAATAATTTATGCCACTCCTCTTCCCCTCCCCCCGAAAAATCATCTGTAAAATATCAGTAAAAAGTAGAAACTTAGAACTAGAATTGTTTCGCGAACATTGAATAAATAGATAAAGCTTGATATACTTTTTCCCTTTTGTTTTTTTAATTAAGTATTTTTTTTTACGGAACTCTATTTAAATGTAATGTTTTCTTATTATGTAGCTTAGGCAGTTTAGACATTATTCAGACGCTATCTCCCAGCTAGCACACGAACATTGGTGCAACGTTATCATATTACATTGGACCAGCGTCGGCATCTTACGTCGGAACGTACCTTAAAACGGTACGTCGGAAAACGGTTATCCAACGGTTGGTTATTGGTTAGTTTCCAACGTTATTCTAATGTAAAATACAACTGTAAACTAACCATTTACAAACGTAATTTCGATGTAAAATACAACGTTCAACCAATGTTATTCCAATGTAAAATACAACAGTAAACTAACCATTTAAAAACGTAATTTCGATGTAAAAAGCAACACTTAACCAACATTTTCTAATGTTGTTCCAATGTAAAACACAACAGTAAACTAACACTTTCCAAACGTAATTTCGATGTAAAAAAAAAACGCTTAACCTACATTTTCTAACGTTATTCCACTATGAATTTCAACGCTAAACCAACTATCTTCCAATGTTATCTACTTTAACTGTAGCATTTCATTAATAAAATAAGTATTACGAGGTGCTCTTAGAAGAACGAGTGTAAAGAATAATTTTCAGTCATATTAACATAAAATGATAAAATGGCTGAATTTAATACAATTTATCATTTCCCTATCATTTACAAACGTTTCAATAAGATATGAACAAAAATTAAGATATTGATAATTCTTACCTTTTATTTTTATGAATAATTACTCCAAAATTATCTTCATAAGCATACATTAGTTTCTTTTTTTCTTTTTCAGGAAATATTAATTACCAGCAAGGTTATTCTTAAGACAGAATAAAATTTTTGACTTTAAAATTCTGCCATGAAAAATAACATAGCTTGTTTGAAGGTTCAATTTTGCTTTGACCTGAAATAAGAATTAAAAAAAAAAAAAAAAAAACATACGCGTAAACATTTAGTTAGTAAATCTTCATAGCAATTAAAATGACGTGGGTGAAACTTGAATATTATGAAAAGTACTTATTTTATTGTTTTGCCGAACTATTATACTCTCTCCCATTTCATTCAAAAGTTCATGTTCACTGGGTTTTTTTTTTGTTTTTTTTAATTATTATTAGGGAAGGAATTTTAATGTATTTTATCCATCAACGAGAAAAGAGCTCATTCAAAGACACAATTTTATTTCTATGGTAAATTGCACATGTAATTTGTATGATGAGGAAACTATTTTTAAATATTATGCGTTTAAAATTACCGAAGCTAAACAAAGAACAACACGAAATTCTGAAACGAATTCAAAGCATTCACAAAATTCTCCAGAAAACTAGTTACAGCATCTATCAAAAAAAAAAAAAAAAAAAAAAAAAAACAGTTTGATCATGCGCAAAAATTTTAAGAATTTTGATTCATCGGAGACCCCCTCCCCCCGAAAAAGAGAAAATACCCCTAGAAACAACCTCCCCCTAAAAATCCCTGCCAAAACGAATTTGTAGAAAAAATTCAAGTAGTTTAAAACGAAAAAATCTGGGCCTGCACACCCACAATGATTTGTCGTGCTTGGAAAACAAATAAATGTAGAATGCATTTAATAATCACACACACACACACACACACACACACACACACACACACACACACACACAAAAAAAAAAAAACAATGTTTTATCTTAGTTTTAAATTTATTGGAAGAAAGAAAAATAGTTGGAAAAATGAATTGATTTACTTTGAAAGACTTGAGTACTTGCGAGGATTCAACACTCGCCGTTAGCAAGTACGACACGTGTGAATGTGTATGAGACCCTGGAATGAAGAAGAAAATGGCTATGCTCCGGCGCACCCCTCCCTTACCCCTTTCAAGTCCTGGGATCTTAACAAAACTGCAGAGGGGGGGGGGGGGGCTTATGGAACGCATTACTTGTTTCGCTGAACGTGCAAATCAGCAACGAGCTTGCAATAAATGGGCGTAAATGTGAAACAGGTTTGAAGGTTAGAAATAAGTTGGGAATGTGTTTAGTCGGATATAGGTTGGTCTTAAACCATCCTCCGATGCTTCGAATGATCGGATGAGCGTATGAAAAAAACCAATATCTAACCAAAACATATTTCCAACCATTGCGATGCATTTTCAACCTTTCTCCAACGTAAATCCGATGGTTTGTGCTACCTGGGCTTAAACCCCTTCAGACCTGGTGTCCGGTATACCGGACAACACTTTAAACAGCTGTTAATCATTTAATAATTGATTTAATTAGTTGATTTTTTTTTGTAGTTGACTCTTTACATTCTACTTATTATAATCTGTGAAATAATTTTTCGTTTTGGGATTGACAACACTGACATATAAGGATTGAGAGATAGAGAGTGGCTCATTTTTTCAACCATGGATTTTCATCTGAAAAGCGAGGTTTTTTTCCTGATTTTTTTAAAAATATATAATCTTTAATGAATCGTTTCAAACGCTTATATTATGTTTTATAATTGTTTGCAGAACATTTTATAATGAAGTTTATTCGGTATTTTATCGTTTTTGTATATGAAATATTGATTTCAAAAATATAAGCCTGGAATATTGAACGCGCCATAACTCCTTTAATTTTTCTCCTACAAAAAACTCAAAATTTTTTCTATAAGATACCCTTCACCATAGTACACTGTGTACCAAATATCAACATTTTTAGTCCAATATTTCATAATTCTGACTGAAGGGGTTAATATATTCCCAAAGAAATAAAACATTGCAAATTATCGCACCTTTCCTGATGATATTGATGAAATCCAGGAGTGAAATGTGATTAAAATTTTTGGACAACTAACTTTTGCCCATAGTTGGCCATCAAAAATCTATTTAAAGAGCTAGGTATACTGAGCATTAAAAAAAATTACGGTTATTTATGATGATTTTAGATCAATTGTTTTAACTATGACCACTTTACCCCACTCCAGTTCCTCTAACAAACATGAAAAAGAAAATGCCATTAAGCTATTTAACTCAATTTTTTTCATCTTAAAATTCAGTCCAGCGTGTTCTTTGTTAATGTAATGTAAAGTAAAAACAAAAAAAATTGAATTTTTAGTAGAAATTTCTGTACTGATTTTTAACCACAAAGTTGAAAAACTTGTATTTTATGACCACTTTATCCCACGAGACTCTACTTGTTGATTACATCGCGCATTGCACTCTATGGACCAGCAGGGACAGATTAAGGCATGGACGCATGGGGCACAGACTCAGGGGCTCGGGGGCACCAAACTTTTTTTAAAAAATGAAGTGATTTACTTTCGCGCTATAGCAAGAAGTTAATATTAGGGATATGTCGTTCATAAACGAACGGATGTAAATGACTGACTCCTTAAAATAAACGGTGCAGTACGATCTCCTAAAAAATGAACGGTCGTTCTTTAGAACCCTTATATTTGTTTTATATAGTTCTCTCTGTCTCATTGAATTCCTTAATTTTTTTTACATCGTTTGATATTACTTTCTTTTTACACATTCAAAATATTTTTTTTTTGTTTTCTCCTTGAAAATGTTTTATAACAGGGTTTCTTTAATCTTTTTTGACTCGTGCCTCCCTTTGGAGTACTAAAATCTTCCGTGTCCTCCCTCTTCGTTTGATATATTTGCACTAATATACACATACACACACGCACACAATAATTTTATGTGTGTACGATGTACTTGTATGTACGTTTAGTATGTACGTTTAGTATGTTTACATGTTTCATATCTAATTAATTTTTTGATAACAAATTTAGTATTTTGGAAGTTCTTCTGTTATTGCTTGCTTTTATCTTACTTCTATTGCATACTATTAATCTGTTTAGCAAAAGAAAAAAATATTCTTTCTCATTGTCCACACTACTTGTATTCAAAAAAATATTGTTGTAAGGAAAAATCTACAGTATTTGAAAAAAAAAAAAACTTAAAACAGAAGTTTCTTACAAGTTTAGAAAAATTCAGTAAAATGATACAATCAAGTATTAAAATGTTAGTATTAAAATGTAAAGTGCAAATGAAGTGATTTAAATAAGTTTAATTTTTCTAGAGTCCTTGAAAATAATTAAATAAGTCTTTGAGTCTACTCAAAAAGTGCTTCAATTTTATTTCTTATCTAGTGTAAAATGTAATTTCTCCGCAGGACCCCCTCAAACTAAGGGTATTCTGTATCGCATTTAAGGTAGTCCTTGAATCACTCTCCTGATACTCCTCTCCCTCCAAGTTCAATGATAAAATGTATACATGTGTGGATTATATCGAAAAAAAATGTTTAGTTAATTTTAATTAGGTATAATTAGGATTATATGATATTAATATATACATTCGTTTTATTTATAAATTATCAGGGGTGCACACGAGGTCGAAGGAATTGCTAAAACTAAGTCGTTCAAATCTTTAAGAGGCTATTTCTAGGGATTTTTTCTCACTTTTTTGAGGGGTCTCATTCGTAGTGGAGGAGTGACATTAATTTTTGCTCACCAAGCAACCACCTCAACTACAAAAGCTTCCCGCTAAACAAGATAAGCAATTTAAAGGATCTATCCATATTTCTGAGGAGTTGAAGGTGGGAGGAGGATCTAACGGAAGTAGGTGTGATGAAAGAGGAGAACAGGGAGGATGATAGTTTGACAGATACTTGGCGGGCAAACTAGATATCATGACTTTTTAAGGCTGAGGGGTTTTTTTTTTTTTTTGAGCAATCACGATTGCTTATTGTTCTCATTTGACTGTTTTTGACGTTCCTATCATTTTATTTTCCCACCGCCACCCTCTGCAGCACCACCGTCGACCGGGTCCTCACGATGCTGCACCTGCAGCGAAAACCGTCTCCAGGTTGCATCCATGTCCCACACACACGCGCATACATACACAACTACACACACACACGGACACACACAAACACACACAAACACACACAAGTACACACACACAAAAACATACACACACATAAACACAACTACCCACACATTCATGCCTGCTCACAGGTGCAAACACATATGCCTACACACACCCGCCCACCCACACACACAACTACCCACACACTTATGCCAGCACACAGACACAAACACACATGCCTGCATACACATACACATACCCCCAACACACACGCCAACATACACACACTCGTGATTGCAAAAAACATAATTTGAATTCAAGATGTCAAAATTCAAATTAATTTTTTTTTTTTTTTTGGTTTAGGATGAAGGCTTTCTTTTTTGTGGGGGAGAGTTAAAGAGTTTCTTGGCGGCGAAATTTTTACAACAGGGTTGTTTTTGCTGAGATTCGGTTCTACAGATTGGAACCCCTATAACTGGTCGCTATAAGGGACTTAAAAAGTCCATCCTCGAGTTAGACTGCGTTCGCATACTCGACCGGTAGCTGCCGGTCGAGGTATGCGAACGCAGTCTTAGGAGCATAAACTGGTTGTTGACAGCATTAACTGTGACCAAAACTGCTTTTTGCTGGCAGCGCGATTTTTGTAAACAAACAATCATGTTCTTACATTTTGTTGTGTCTGGTTTACTTTTCAGCGTTTTATTTCTATTGTCTGTTTCTTTCAAGTCACGGACTTTCTAGTTTTTGTTATTATTTTCTTGTTCAATGTGCTGTTGGTTCAAGTATGAGGTCTAGATGTAAATCTGACCCTGCCAGTTTCAAAGATGACAGCAAATAAATCCCATAAAGTTGACGATTTATTTATGAAACAAACTAGAATATTGGTCAAAAATTCGAAGATTTCAATGCAAGTGTAAGTAAGGAAATGAAAAATTTCGTAAGTTTGAGCTAAACAAATTATTCTCAATCGCACGGGTCAGTATTTCTCACACAAATGTGCTCTGCTATTATACATTTAAATCAAAAATAGTTAAGTTTCTTAAAAGTGTCAATGGTTGAGAGTGTAATAACTAATTTCCAACAGTAATTTTTTTTTTTTTTTAAGCTCATAATGTCTTTAAGACTTTTTTTGTGTGTGTGTACGTGTGGAACTCAATACTAGGCTCATTGAAGATTTTATTTGTACATCATTTATAAATAAAGGATTATAAACAAATAAATGGCATGAAATCTTACAACTAGTCGTTTAGCTATAACATGAAAGCTTGCGTGATCTTTTGCTTGCATTATAAAAGAAATGCAAAATAAGAATCTGGAGGTTTCTTAGTTTGCAATTCTTCTCTTTTGTTTTTTATCAACAGATGTAAACATGCAATAAAACTCGTAAATACAGTGACAAAACCAGCAATTGTTAGTCGTAGCTAAACTATGCTCATTTCTCTAAAAGTAATTGATTTAATGGGAGGGGGGGGGGGCTGCTCCCAAACCCTTCTTTCGGAAAAATAGTCTGAAATAGATTTTAGTTTCAAAAAATTATTTCGTTTGGTAATGTCTCACGTTTTCTTGATCCTTACCAAATCTATCCAAAAAATGTGTTTTTAAAATGCAGTGCCAAGGAATTTCAAGAGGAAAAGGCACCAGATCCCCAATTGTCACCAAAGACATTCTAAATTTGCTACTTAGACTTCAATTTCAAAAACTTTTGACGAAAGAGGACCAAATCTCCGTCTCTCATGTAACGTGAACAAAGGTCGCCCAAAATAGCATGTTTGACTTCCGTTTCAGACAATTTTTGGAATGAGCAGCGATCCTTCATAAGCTAAAGTCATAAAAAACAGCTCTAAATTGACTTCAATTTTAAAGGAATTTAAGGATGGAACCCCAAAATTAATTTCTCCTAAAGTTTCGAACTATGTAGTTCCTAAAACTGCAGTTTTTGACTTCAATTTTGAAAATATCTCGTTGGATCTTGAATCAACCCTAATCTTTTCCTTGCAACCTAACTCAACCAAAGGATAACTTAAGCTATTCTTCATACATCAATATCAAAAATTTTCTGGAGGACCCTCCCTCATCCATCCTTCCTCTAATTTCACTGAAGACACTAAATGCATTTTTACAACCAGTGTTGCCAGATTGGGAGAAATTTCCCCATTTTGGGGAAATCTGGTGCTTTCTGGGGAAATTTTGGGGAAATGGGTTTTGAGGGGAATTCTTTGGGGAAAAATTTTTTCCTTGGGAAAAACCTGGGAGAAAAAAAAAAACCTCGGGAAAAAAGATTTTTTTTTGGTATTTAAATTTGCGTCAAGAAGTAGTGGAACATTGTTTGTATTAAACAGTGTTGGGTTAGCTTCAGGGCCGGACTGGGTGGTCAAAAGGGCACGGGAAGGCTGAGTTGAAGGGCGCCGATTTTTCCTCCATAATATCTAAGGACTTAAGAGATAGTGCGGACATTTTAAGGGGGTGAAAAATCATTGATAACTAAATAAAGCCCTTTTTTTGTTACAGAGAATGTCCAAAAGAGAAGTCATATTTTTTGCAAGTTCAACAACAGTAGGAGAGACCTCCCCCCCCCCCCAAGAGTGTTGGCGCACCCCCTTAAATATTACTGATTAACCCCTAGAAAGAGACCCTCCCTAAAAAAAGAGAGGAAAGATTTCAATTTAACAGAAGAGCAAATAAATTTCTTGACCATGTTGTCTAATTTTCCCTTGCCTCCTTTTTTCATTGAAGAATTCCTTAATTTTTTCGAAGTAAAATTAAAATTACAAGTTTTTTATTCCGCATAGTAAGAAAACAGGAGGGTGTTTCGTGATGATACCCCCCCCCCCCACCTCTCTTTCTTAGATCAGGATCTAATTTCTGAAAATTCGGTTCAGAAATTCTAGCTGTCCAAAGTGTTATACTTTAAAAGTGCATAAAAAAAATGAACATTTTAAAAACGTTTCCATTCATTTTTATGGCATTGTCTTGAAGTTTCGAAAACTTTTTGGATGTAAAATTTTGTTTTAGAAAACTGATGTGACCTAGAAAGAGCCGTCATGAAATAAACCAATCATAATAAAAAAGAGAGGAAGAATGAAAAAAAAAAGTTCAGGGACAGGCTTGATCTTAATCTGTTTTACTTTTTAAAATAATAGTTTTCAATTGATAACACAAGTCACTTAGATTTTATCTTTCAACTTATCTAAGTACATACGTTTTTTTTTTTTTTTTTTTAACTATATGTATTGTGGAAAATTTTGCAATATCATTTATTTGTCATTTCACAGCTCATAGATCCTATTAGTTTTTTACGAATCATAGATCGTAGTTCTATAATTTAAGATTATACACGAAGGAAAATATTTTCGCAATAAAAAGGAAATGAAAACTAAAATGACTAACCTACTGTTGAAAAATTCTTTGACTTGATGTATCTAATTTTGCTGCAGCTTCCAAATCACTTGTTTACTAACACTAAAATCTGATCCAAATGACTCTTCGATTCAGACGACAGAGGTCCGATTGCTGTTATTACCAGCAATCGGACCTCTGTCGTCTAACTGGAAATAAAATTTATGATAGTTGTCCTTCCTTGTCCAACATAAATCCGTTGCCACGAATCCTCAAGCATCGCAAATCCTTATCCATAAAACGCATCTTAAAAGGTGTCTTTAAAGCCATAAAACCATTAAAGCCAACGTGTGTGGTCTACATGTATGATCCTTTTTTGCTACTAATCATAAGATAGTTAGTCAAAAGCTCTTGTACTGCACAAGAATGCTGCGAAAGACCCTCATAAAATGTTTTAATGGTTAGAATCTTTAGCTTTTATTCTGTGAAAGAAAAAGTGCTCTTTATTTTTTAGACAATCAAGGGCGCCCACATGCAAAATTTTAAGGGGGGAGGGGGGGGGCTCAAAAAATTTCCCAATGGTTTAGCTAAATATTTTCCCCGCGGAAACTTATTTCAGTACAGATTAGATATATAAAAATTTAACATTTTTAATAACTTATTCATTAATGGCTGGAAAAGAAATTTTTATGCATTTTTGCAAAGAAAAAAGCACTAAAGCAAGGAAGTTCTCAATTCTAAGGGGGGAGGGGGCTTGAGCCCCTACTTCCCTTCTTATATGGGCGCCCTTGTAGTCAATATACTCTCTTATTATTATGTGTATAACTAGCTGCAGGTAGAAAACGAAAAAAGTTATAGATATTTCTCACATTAGATTTCTAATAGTATAGTCTTTAGTGACTCTTATTAATATTTGTGGTACAAGTAGCGTACCGGGTGACCATCGAGCGGTAATTTGTGATATCACCCCACCCCCTCTAAAATGCAAAAAAAAAAAAAATTTTAATTCTATGTAAATGTGAAAATCTTAAAATTTTTAGAAACAACTGCATTTGAGAAAAACAAAATTTTTAGTGGGTTAATATACAGAAGACAAATAAAAACTATGAATGCTTTTTATGTAACTTGCCCCACACGCATGTGGGCGTCGAGAGATCAATAAAGTAAGGGGACCTATATGAAATTGTTGGCCCCGTAATTACTTTAAACCTATCGCACACACAGGAAAAGATAATGGTTTTCAGTTTGTTGGTATAAGAGGTCACTACTTTGCCTAAGTATTGACAGTATGAACCTAATTCTGAGTATAGTACATAGTATTAATTCCATGACGTGTGGTGGGAAATACTGAGGTCCGGGCGGTCCCACCCCCTTTAAAATTTTCATATTAGTACTCTTGAAAATGCATTTCAGCTTCGTTTCAAATACTTGCAATTACACTTTGAGTGTCACCCCTCCCAGAAAGGTCACACCCGGGGCGGACCCCCCCCCCTTGCCACGCTGCTAGTAATACCTTTGCGTTTCACTTATTTCCAACATCGTTATGCATTCCTTCTTCAAACTCAAACTTCGTTTTGTTCATAATGATTTGTATTGTTTCATTGATGCAAAATTTATTAGAAACAACTTTCACAAGTCAGCAGAGTAGCGAGGAGGGGGGGGGGGTATCGAGCTTCATATGAGGGGAAAATACAGATTAAAAAACATCCCAAAATGATATAGCTAAAGGAAAGCAGCATAAAATGCACTATTATAATGATTTTATTCATAAATTCAAATATAAATATTTTTTGAACACACCTCTGGCTAAAAAGACTAAAACAGTGCAGGAATTAAATCCAGTTACAAAAACTGGAATATGTTTTGAACACAAAGCTTGCCAACGGCAAAGATCTTTAACTTTTGTTATGATTTTAATTGACAAAACTTTGTTTAAAATCGAAAAATGTTTTATCTTTAAAACTGTTCGTCATCTTTATTGTTTCATCCAGTAATTCCCCAAATGTGCTCCGGGAAGCCCTGCAGTCCTCCTAGGACTACGTCGAAATTTTACTATTTTTTCTCAACTAATTTAGACTTATTATTAATGAAACTGTTTTCCAATTTTTTCAGAACCTCTGCAGGATAAATAAAGATGCAGATACAAGACTCGTATTTATTTTTGACTGTCAGTTACAAGTCATACTTTTATTTTGGGAAGGGCGCCATGCAAAAATCTAAGTTCCAAAAAGGGCGCCTTGACTCAAAAAATCTGGGAATCACCGTTGCGACATTTGTCATCGTGTGCATCCATCCACTAAAATATCGATTTTATACGGCTTATTTCAACATAACACTATTTTTAATGCGCCGATTTCAAAAATTAACATTATTTGTAATCTTATTTGCTTCTATTGCACTCATGATCGTTAGCAGAACAGGGAGTCATGCTATTCGCTCTGACAGCAACTTTAGTACAGTTAATAAATCAAACCATTCTTGACCATAGATATGTGTGTTGTCACTTTCACCCTCACATCCCTTTTTTATTGGGGAAACACCATGGGTCTGCTTTTGTCCTCAGATCTGAACCTTGGAGCAAAATATAAGCCTCAAACAGTTTACGAAAGGAGTGGGGACTAATTGCCTTTATGAGGGAAATAAAAGGGATCATTTATATAAATAAGAAGAGCATTGCTTTTGGATGTAAAAATATTCACACGCAAAATCATTTCTTGATTCTACATAATTTATTTCCATATTGCTAAAACATTATTTTGGAAAAAAAGAAAACAATAGAAGGGCGCCTTTCGAGAGGGCGCACCGGGAAATGTCCCGGTCAAGTCTATGGCCAGTCCGGGCCTGGTTAGCTTTGCTCAACTTTATGGAATTCGCATTTCGCATTATGTGGAATATTATGCTATGGAATTCGCATTAATGTTCTGCGTGAGTAACTAGTTGATACGTGAAACAGGTAAAAATAAGTGATGAAGAGTGTTCTTGGATAAATATATACAAAAATCATAGTTTAAATGTACATTCAGAAGCAGAGTAGTAAATGCGAGTAGAAAAAAAAATTGGTTATTTCTTATCTCTCGGTCAGGCGCTTGTATTTATGACTTGTGGCACTTGCACGGCTTTGCCCGTAGTAGAAAATTAAAAGGTCTTTTGTTCCCCCTGTATATTTATAAATAATGCATGATGAATTTCTCGCCAATTGGCTTGCCCACGTTACGGTTCCGCGTTATGATAACTTGGTAATTTACTCGTCCATCTTATGATAATTTTGCTCGGGAAAATGTTCTTAAAATTGGAATAGAAAAATAACAAAATCAAATTTTCAAAAAAATCGCTTAAAGGTGCACACCCCCATGCTACAAACTAATTCTTTGCCAAAATTTCATGAAAATCGGCCGAACGGTCTTGGCGCTATATGCACGTTAGAGATCCTGACAGACAGAAAGAGATCCGGACAGAGAGATATCCAGAGAGAGACTTTCAGCTTTATTGTTAGTAAAGATAAAGATAAAGAATACAAAAAAAAAGCAAAAATGTGAAGAAAAAAAAAGTTGGGGAATTTTATAAGAAAATTTGGCTATTTGGGGAAAAAAAATTTTCAAGAGACAAAAATATTAGAGGAAGTCTATTCTTTTTATGAAAATATTAGTGGAAAACTAATTTTTGCATTTGGGGAATTTTGGTAGAAAACATCGCTTTTTGGGGAAAAGTTGGAAAGGAATTGGGGAAATCTGGATTTGACCATCTGGCAACACTGTTTACAACTAGTAATTTTTGCATCTACTGCTTTCTTCAAAGAGTAAAGTGCTCATAAGTTATTTCTTACTATAAAACTGTTCTTCCTTTTTGTAAATTTATGCATCTGTTTCGTTTTTTTGAATTAGAACTTGGTAGAGAAATTGCAAGGAAGATGGATAAACTTTAAGTATTAGTCGAAATACGCAAAATGCTCTAGTGGGGCGTCACAGTAGGTCTTTGCACACAGGCAGCCAACACCCCAGGATCGGCTCTGCTGTTATTAAATTATGATCATATACAATAATGACAGATGAATAAGATTGTCAATGGTTTAGGGGTGATCATGACCCTCCCCTTGCACCCTTGCATCCCTGTTATTTTGGACAATACTTGTTTTTCCTTGCTAAATATTAAAAGATTTGTTTTGTTTCAGATGTTGGTCCAGCTACAGTAACGACTGATCCAGATTTATTTCAACGCCAACTTAAAGACCTTTATGTTCAAGGGGGTGGTGACTGTCCTGAGATGAGCATAGGCGCCATTAAGTTGGCCTTGGAGGTGTGCTTGCCGAATTCTCACATCTATGTTTTTACTGATGCACGAGCAAAAGACTATTATTTGCTAGATGATGTTCTGAAACTCATTCAAAGGAAGCAAAGTCAGGTTTGTGTGTTTTTTAATTCCATAACTTGCGTGTGTTAAATACGAAATAATAAAATGTAATTATTGAACATGTAACTATAAATAAAGTAAGATTTAAGATTACAACGTATAGCATAAAATAAAGTGCCTCTTGCATACATATTTGTGTGAAATATAACAACACTACAAGATAGTTCGGTACAGATGTGATATACACCCCCCCCCCCCCCTTGGCGAGGATAGAATTTTTAGCTCATTTCGAAAATCGCCAACGTTGGCGATGAAACTTTTTCCGGTAGCCCTAGTAACCCTGCAGAATATACCTGGGAAGTACAGATGTGAACTAATTCTTTTCGCACGTGTGTCCGTGGAGGTAGGTGCACATATGTTCCGCTCTTAGGGGGATTTTACGACGTTTTGTTGTTTCGTGCAATATACCTTACAGGAATGCTTATTTTGTGCTAGTTTAAATTCAGTAGTTGTGTTTTGAAGTAAAAACATTAGAAAATGCCAGTTTCTTCAAACTTGAAGGTTAATTAAAAGTTAACTCCAACGTGGTGTGTATCTGTAACGTGCCATTGTCACATGATGTATTGTTTTAGACTGAGTGTGAATATTTATACCATATAAAAAGGTAAGTTCTTTATTTTAGAATTCAAAAAAAACCTCTCACTTCCAAAATTCTTTGTTTTTACAAATCCTTGAGGGGTTCTTGTAGTATACATAACTGTGATCATACTCCGACTGTAATGTATATTAACAGTCGGAGGGATAACGGACCGAGCGGAGCGAGGTCCTGGCGAGCCAGAGGTCTCATAGTACTTTCGTAATGAGACCGAGGCAGGGCCGGCGAGCCGAGGTCTCATTACGAAAGTACTATGAGACCGAGGGCTCGTATCCCGGAGAAATGATGAAAAAAAATTAATGCATTAATTTCGACTTGTAATTAATACAATAATTTATTTCATTGTATTTTAATATGTTTACAAAAAACCCCGGCCCTGTACATTTTTGAAGCATATATTTGTGATGCTTTTTGTTGTGCTTTTATGTTGTTTTTATATATATTGTGTTCTGAAGTGCTTTGATCATGTTTTTTTATCTGATTTTTTCCTGTTGGCGCTAAAAAAGCATCGCTAAGAACGATGTATGACATATGTCGTCATACATCGTTTTCTTGGCGATGCTTTCTTGGCGCCAACAGGAAAAAGTCGCCAAGGGTGGGGTATATCACATCAGTTCCGATAGTTCTTTAGTCTAACATATCTTAAACAAACTAAGCATTCTTAAAATTATAAATTGCTCAACTACTTTCAAAAATTTAACTCATTTTCATAAGTATAAAAAGTACATTTTGGAAGCAGTAATATAGTGAGTGTTATAAATTTTTTAATTTGTAATGGGAAAAACATATGTAATTAACTACAGACTTACTATTTTTATTCTCAATATGTAGTTTAAAAAGCTCAACACTTAAAGAATGAACTTATTCTGCTAAGCTGTATTTCGTTAACAAACGATAGCTCAAGATTGTAACCAAGACACATGTATTTCACTTTCCTTCACCTATCCTCACATGATGCTTTTTGGTTTACCAATGTCCTCATGGTTAGCAGTTCTTTCCATCTTCTACAAGTGTTCAATTTGACCATTAACCACAGCAGAAACCACATCAAGGCTAGAACAGGGTTACCGCTACGATCGCATTTTTCGCAGAATGCGAAAACACTATCTCAATTACGAAAACAAAGCAATGCATTTTTGCTTTTTTGCTGAAATAAAAAATTTATTAAAAAAAGAAAAGAAAAAATGTATGATCCTAGAGCGAGGAAGCATGCCTGGCCATAATCAACTTAATCTTTTTGAATCTTAGCTAAGATGATTAAACAACTATTAAGTTCAATAAGACTTCATCTTATCCGGCATTAGGTCCCCCAATAACTGCTTTAGTAGGAGGAGAGACTGCAACGTTCTAAAGATCAATCATATTGTTTTCTTTTTTTATTTTGCATTTTAAAAAAATAGCTGCTGTACTTATTTCTTCAAAGATGTCACAGATAAAATAGGAGTTTTATTTTCAACTGGAGACGAAACACACTGAGGCATATGTAAATATATCAGAATGTATCATTTTGCTAAAATTTTCCCCTCAATTTTAGCTTTTATGCTAATGAACTTTTCAACCCAGCTTTAACCCTGTTATAAAATTCCTCAAAAATGTATTGGGGAATGCCACGATCCTTTGAGTTGATTGCATGTGTTATCCACTCTTAAAAGGTCGTCAGTGTGTGGGTGGAGACAGGAGCGTGTCCAGAAATATTGAGGCCCGTTACAAATGACTTTTCCACCCCCCTGCCCTTCATATCGTTTACCCTTCTGTTTCATGCCTTGTTTTAAAAATATTGAGTCCCCTTTAATCTCGGGCCCGGGCCAAGAGGTGTTCCTCCCCCCCCCCCCCCGTGCACCCCTTTGAGTGGAGATGAAACATAAAAACACTTGATGATGCATTCATTTTTATTATTCAACCATTTCTCACAACTTTGCATATTTCTTGATAAGACTCATTTTCAATTATAATAGAAAACACAGCTTAATTAAAAAATAATAATTCTAGTTCAATAAAACAACAAAATGCTTTAGGTTGTATTTGTCATGACTGGTGATTGTGGCAATCATTCCCATCCAGGATATCAAGCTTATGAGCGAATAGCATCAACAAGTTCTGGTCAAGTTTTCCACTTAATGAAGTCCGATGTTGATGAAGTAAGTGTAGGAAATTTTATTTGATTAAAAAAAAATTGTTAATTTTTTTTCCCTTCTTTTTTTAAAAAAAACGTATGTTTTTGTTTTTAAATTTTTGTGCTCTTAAAATACCACCTGAGAAGAATCAACAAAATAGCTCTGCCTAAATCCTATCTATTGTATGATATGAAAGGTAAGAATTTTAAAACAAATATTTACTGTGTTTTTGATTTTAGGTGCTAAATTTTGTTCGAGTCTCTCTTCAAGCAAGAAAAGTTAATCTGTTTGCTGTAGACCGAAGTGCTGGGGATTTGAAAGAATTTGAATTTGATGTAGATAATTCACTTAGAGAATTTACAATTTCTGTATCTGGAGAAAATCCTATGATAACAGTTATAAATTCCAGAGGTAAACTATTAACATATTTCATTCAATTTATATATGTATTTCAGCACATTTTGCAAATAAAATATATTCTTCTTAGTATATTTAATTTTTACAATCTATGAATTGGATTAGTGTCCCACTCTTAATTGTCAATTTCTTTATTTTTGTCTCAATCTTAGCATTGTTGTGATTTATTAATTATTAATTCTGCATTTTAATAATTACAATGTTCTTCTGTTAAGAAAGAACCCCTTGAATATGTAAGATAAATTAATAGGGGAAAAGTTAATAAAGCAGAAAAATTAAATTATTGCGTACATGTTTTTTGATTTGCAAGGAACCCCTTTTTCAAGGCGAGGGACGTAAGCTTATTGCTTATTGGTAAAATAATGTCCAATCTGCAATCCTATATAGTGTCGAGTTTGCAAACATTACAAAATAGCAGGTAATTACATCAAAAATCGGCTTTCTTCATTTTCTTGGCTTTTTGCTGTTAAATCACCATAAAACTTGATTAGTCTACTCAGGGTAATATCTAGTTTTTTTTTCCAAGGTGTGAAAATACTCTTTTACATTTTTTAGAGAGTGATATTCATTTTAGAGGAATTAAAGATATCTAAAAATGGCAAAAAACATAATAGTGATCATTTCAAAAAAAAAAAAAACTCTATGAGGATGGAATGAAAGATGGCATGAAATGAAAAAATGCTTACAATTTTGATTTTCAACATTTGGAATACTTGACATTTTGTAGTTTAAAAAATGAAACATTGAAATGTCATATTTTTAAAATTCCAATTGCTTTATTTCCCCCATATTTCCCATGGCTCTAAATTTTTATTTAAAATGCAAACCACCAAAGTACAAGTGGCTAAATTTGTGAGGCATAATCCTGATTTC
The DNA here is from genome assembly GCF_026930045.1 of Uloborus diversus. Classification (NCBI taxonomy): domain Eukaryota; kingdom Metazoa; phylum Arthropoda; class Arachnida; order Araneae; family Uloboridae; genus Uloborus; species Uloborus diversus. The sequence goes on from NC_072735.1 coordinate 15,869,581, forward strand.
CAGTACATGAAATATGCTTGTCATGTCATTAAAAAGTCTCTGAGTCTTTGAAAAGAAATAAGTAGTATTTATTTTCCAAACCAACTCTTCATATTTCTTTTCAAATGTTGCAGAAAATTTTTGCCCCCACTTACCCTACACATTTTCTACATTTCTTTTCTAATTTAGTTTTCTAGCAAAAGCTCTATAAAGCTGATTTAATAAAATTTTTGCAGATTATCCCTATTCTGAACATTCATGGGACCATACAAATGTGTTCAGATTATGGTTGTAAAGGGTTCATTATAGAGGGAGACTGGAAAGTGCATTCGCCTGGAAGATCAAAATGTGTTCAGGATGGTATGGTTTTCACGATAGGAAGTGTTAACGTAGAGAGTCTACTATATATGCAGACCTGCCAACTGCTATGAAAAAAGCTAGTTTCTACGAACTACAGCCTTGAACTATGACGCTATTAAAACAGGTCTTCTTTTTTATCACCCTAAAATATTTCCATCAACACAGATATTGTCCTCATTAGTAATCATGTAGTTAATAATGCTTTTGTGCTAACTAATGTTTCAAATTTTTGCTTAAAAATAAACAAAAGGAATTTATCATACTAAATATAAAAGAATTAAAAATTAAATATTTTTCAAAATTAACTGGAATTTGTCCTAATGTAAATTTATCGTGAAATCCCAAAAGTAACCATTCCATCGATTATACCCCTGCCCCCTACTTTTAACCGAAGTAAGATCACTCTGTAATCCAGTATATCCTCATAAATTTTTTTGTCGATCTTCTTCATTTGCCACTCCCTCAAAAAAAAAAAAAAAAGCATGCACACACTCACACCAAACATTTTCAGCTCTGCTCGTCAGAACGTTTTTAGAACTTTAGTTCCCCCTTTCATGTGCAGGTTTTCTTTTCTAAAAAAAAAATAAAATAAAGCAAACCATATCGCACATATAAAAAAAATTCAAAAATCATGCAAAAAATCAATTAGCCAGTTCCAGGAATGCATTCCTTCCACTTTGTCTTGGCCCATTTTGATGCTAGGGCACCTTTTCTTTTTGTCCATATGAGTTACAAAAGAAACCTAATTGGAACAAACAAATTCGGAACGTACACTAAAAATGAAGAAACTCCAACTTGACGCCATGTGGAAAACACGTTGTTTAAAAATTGCCAGAAAACTTAGAAATAACCTAATACAAAAAAAAACTTTCAAAAAATCTTGATAATTCCCCCTCCCTACCTCTACCTTAAATTTATCAGTTTTGTTTTGAAAATTGTTTTGAAAATGGGGGAGGGGGAGATACTTTCTAGATTTTACTAACGTAACTTATTTATTACATCTGTTATATTTTTAATGAAAAGCGTCATTTTAACCCCTGCCCCACCCCCCGCCACCAATTTTCTGCCACGAATTCAGATGGCAGCTCTGTGTATGCGCATAAGTCAATGCTAGTGTCCTATATCCAAAGTGTTCTACTTTGGCATTTTTCTTGTTTAGAAAGTCTGTTTTTATGACTGAATTGACTGAGCCATAGCTTTGTGTTACTCTATTTTATCTTCATTAAACATGCATCCCTCCACAGACTAAAATTCTTGCTATGTCTCTTTATTTAGTCTAGCTAAGTTTTTAGTATTCTTAATTATTATTTCTTTCCTTTTAGGTGAAGTTATAGATCAAAGAAAAGGATTATTAGAGCTGCTCAATCATAAAAACATCAGCATTGTAAATATTAAGGATCCTGAACCAGGTCGATGGAAGTTAAGAATAAATAGTGAAGCATCTCATACGATTCGGGCCACTGGCTTGAGCAAAATTGATTTTGTCCATGGTTTCTCCAGACAACCAACAGCAAGTCTGAAAGAAACATATCATAGGCCTCTTAAAGGTTTGAAACTATTCATTTTCAATATTTCAGCACACTTAAAATCAAGTCATTTTCTTGAAGTTTTTGCAAGATAAAATAAGAATAAGTATTTAACCCTCTGACAGTCCGGGGTCATGAGTAAGATACGTGAAATTCTTCCCCATAAAAATTTTTTTTGGAGTAACTTGCCATGTAAATCAAGTGCCTTACCTTCTATCTCTGACTATTTGACAACGAGCATTTAGCATCAGAAAAATAAGTGTAAAATGCTTTTGAATCATGCTCACTAGATCGTGATAAAATGTTCAAAACCATCACAGAGTTAATATGAGTAGATGTACTACGAAATAGATTGACCTACTATGTAGACGCACTAGGAAAAGAATTTATCATACTAAATGATAACAGAATAAAAAACTAAATATTTTTTCAAAATTAACTGGAACTTGTCCTAATGTAAATTTATCGTGAAATCCCAAAAGTAACCATTCCATCGATTGTACCCCCACCCCTCTTTTAACAGAAAGTAACATCATTCTGTAATCCAGTATATCCTCCTAATTTTTGCCGATCTTCATTTGCCACTCCCTCAAAAAAAAAAAAAAAAAAAAAAAAAAAACACACACACACACACACACACACCAGTGTGTGTGTAAAGATATTGTGTTAAAATAAATGACAAACCGTGATTCATATATTTACCCTGCAAGAACCCTGCAGCGTTGTTGCTATTATTCTTTTATGGTGCTTCTTATAAGAGCAAAAAAAAAGATGTTTAGTTGGTAGTGATTGCGTGTTCACAAAAAAGGTCTACAGTTGCATGCTGTTAAGTTCTTGACTCCAACGCATTGCATTTACTGTCAGAAACATTGTAATATACATGGAAACTTTTGTAAATGCACACCTTTATTAAAGACCAAATAGACTAGGCACTAATGTTTTTTCACTGTACAATCAATAATAAAAGTCCTCTAGGACCAGCCAACCCTCTATAAGCTACCACCGACTGGTCCTTTGTCCGAAAATTTCCCTGTGAAAAGAATCCATATTCCAAACTGGTGAATCAACTTTGATGCATTGTTTACTCAGGGCCAGATTTGGAAGTGTGGAGGCCCCGGGGCAACGAAGGAGTGGAGGCCCCTAATCAGGGTTCAAAAAGATCATCATATTTTCGAAAATATCTGATACTTTGATATATATCCGAATATTTTTATATATATGTATATATCCGATATTTTCGATATTTTTGACTCGTGAAAGTTGGGATATTTTGTAAAAATTTTATTGTGGGGGCCCCTTTGTTGTGGAGGCCCAGGGGCAGTCGTCCGCCTGACCTCCCCTAAATCCGGCCCTGTGTTTACTTATGGACAACAAGTGCAAAGAGGGGTTGACAAGTGAAAAGGAAATTGTTGATAATCCCTAGAGTCTCTCTATCCTTGAAAAAAAAAAAAAAAAAACACACACACACACACACACATATGATGTGAATTTACAGGGTATACAAGAGGAATGATTGTGCACTTCAGCTACAATTCTTACCTACACTACAGCTTAAAACATATCAAATAAACGAATTATTTTAACATTGGAGCAATGGATAAACTGGTTGAGTCTGAAGAAAACGGAAATACGGAAATTAAGTTGGCAGATGTTTTTGGCTGTGAGAAAACACGAATTCAATAAAATTTGAAGGACAAAATTTTAAATTTGTAAAGAATGGGAAACTTTCAAATTTTGAGGTGTAAAGAGAAGTCTAATGGAAAATTTCCAGAAATAAATGACAATCTAATTAAATGGTTTATAATTTAGTTTGGAAAAAAATATCTCGACTATTGGAACTTTAATGAAACAAAACACAATGGAGTTTGCAGGCTCCCTGGGGAAAAAAAAGACTTTTGTGCCAGTAGTGGTTGACTTCTTTAACAAGTTTTGAGTTCTGAATAATGTGTTTTGTGCATTGTGTGAATAATGTTGTGTTTCATGTGTTATGTGGGGAAACTGCTTATGAAGATAAAACTTTGCAAAGAGTACACAACAAGTATGCTGTTGCGTTTATCTTGATACACAGACAAAGACGTATTTCACAAGAACGAAACAGGATTCTTTTTTTCAGACCCTCCCAAATAAGAGACAGACTCCAGAAGAGGGAAACAAGCAAATGAATGTCTGCAAAAAAAAAAAAAAAAAGAAAGAAAGAAATCTGCGCAATCTTTTACTTCACTTTGATGCTGTGCAGGGACATCTCTCACTGAGTTTTTAAGATTTATGAACTTATAAAATTGTTGTTTTTTTATATCCAGTTAAGTCTTTCAATTTTTGTAGATTGGTTTTCATACTGCAAGAATTTCTGCAACTGGCATGGATTAGGTATATGAAACACATTTATGCTGAATAACATATCAGATTGCTAAGTTACATCACACAATAATTCTTTATATAGGTTACAAATACAGTCTGGGAAAACTTAGGGCAAAAATGTTATTTTCTGGGGAAATATTAAGATTGAGAAATTTTTTACACCCCTGAACATGTGTGGGAAAAGTTCTGAAGAAGTTAGTAAAAGAAGCATTCTAATCATTATGTAATGTTCTACAATGTTTTTATGTAACACACTGAAAGAGCTTATCTTGCAGTTTTTTTAAATTTAAATTGAGGTGTAAAACTTTTTTTTTTTAGAATTTCTACTGTATAAATTTTTAATTTATGTTGATTTGTATTTCCAGTGTAATTTTATGTATTTCTAAAATGTTTTTAGGAGCTCCTACTTATTTATTAGTGAATGCAACAGATTTGCCAGAACCAGCAACATTTAAAAATGTAAAAATTGTTGATTTGGAAGGAAATAACTTACAAGACATTCCATTGTACAGGTTTCCTGGATCTAATTTATTTAATGCAACTACATTTTTCCCTCCAAATGAATATTTTTATTTGAAGGTAATGTTTTTTACTATAAAATCTGATTTGTATGCTTTGTTTTCTTGTGTTTTATTTGCATGAGTTTTTATACAATGTAGGTCGCTGGTTCAGATGAATATGGCTACCCTATTGAACGTACAACATCTACAGCTATTAGTGCTCAGTTGCCTGGTATGTATTGTTACTTTTTTTTTAGAAAGGTTTTAATGGTGGTTGAAATATGTAAGTGAAATAATAATTGACTTCTCCAAACAGTTTACAGTTCTACTCAACGGAATTAACGAAAACTAAATGAATGAGAAATTTTTATTCATGCAACACATTTCAGAAAAATGTAATCATGAGCAGCTGTTGCCAACCATCATTTAAAATGTAATGAAATGTTTAAAGAAGAAATTTACTTATTTATTTATTTATTTCATGAAAACCGTAAATAGTTATGCAATAACAGTAATTCAAATTAAAATGTTTAAAATCTTATGTTTTTTTTCCACTGTTACTAGTATACATATTCAGCTGTCGAATACATACTTTACTAATATTTAGTCAAGCCGAATATTCAGCTAGATGATCTGATCAATATTCGGCGAAAAGGCCGGATGGTTGGAAGAGATTTTTTACATCCCTTGTTGATACTTGTTTCATTTTGCACACAGATGTACCAGAAGTAAACACAAGATCTCGCATGAATGGCTACTATGATGAAGATGTCGATTTGAGGTGTTACATACAGTCCTTAGTTCCTTTCTCAGTAATATGGTATAAAGAGGGAGTACCAATTAGCCAAGAACAACGTTTTCCGTGAGTATTAAAAGCGTTTTTGTTTTAAAAACGCTTTTTAATCTTGTCTTATGCCTTTGTTGTGCAATTAGAAAAGTAATGATTAAAATTTTATTTGTAAAATGAATAAGGAGCACATTTTGTTCAGCGATTTCACACTCCCATTTTTTTTTTTAATTCATCCATTATTCTCTCTATCTCTCTCTCCCCTTTCCCCCTCATTTTATAGTGTAACTTTTTCTTATATTATTAATTGCTTTCTTGGAAAAATCTGTTATAAAAGTGCAGGCCTGGATCTATAAATTTTGCCCCCCCCCCACTGCATCAAAATCTGTAGGGCCCCTCCCCAGAGGCATATATTTGCAACTTTAATTAATCTCAGTGCTTTTTTTTTTTTTTTTTTCAATTTCTTGGGCCATTCGGCCCCTTAAGGACGTAAACCCCTCCACACTGTGGGTTCACAGATCCGGGCCTGTAAAAGTGCATATGTATGTGTCTGCCAACTCACGAAAATTTCTTTGAAATTGCTCCGATCAACTCATTTTTTGTATCAATTAGCTCTGGTTATATCCCTTTTACAGAAAATTAATTTTGAATTAGGTGTTCAATATTAAACAAGTAGATTCACAATGGTTACAAATTCGATTTGTGTGTATAATGGTAAGGAGAAAAGCTCCTGAGCCGGCCACACATTTTAAAATTGTGCTAGCTGCATGACTCAGCTTTGCACGGTCCACCTCGAAAATAAAAGTTATGACAAGTGAGTGACGCACGTGTTCAATACTCAGGCTTAAACAAAGGAAAAAAAACAGTAAAATTTTGCAGCAGATTGTGGAAAAATAACCAAAAGTAAACCTTTTCAATCCCCCGATACATCAAAAGCCTTTAAAACAAAGCAAGAATTTTACTTGTTTTTAATTTTCAAAAAAAAGGGGGGGGGGGGGACAGATCTTTTGTCTCAATGATTTTCTTCATGCTATAAATTTTAATAAAAGCATTGTTGCAGAAAGTTGAAATGATGCACTGAATAATAATTTGAATGGAGGAAAGCCTTCAAAAAGTAGGGATTTTATGTCAAAATCTAAGTGTCATAATTAAGGGTTTTTAATTGATGTATCCGCTAATTATTATCAGAGGATTATGTTAAATAGCCAAGCATAAAGACGAGAAGATTATGAATCCATCGTTACCTGGTTCAATGGTCAGCTCACGGTCGTTCAGGAGAAGAAATTTGGACATAGATGACTACATAGATATATAGGTACATACATAGATACATACGCTCAGTTTTTAATTATATAAGATGCTAAAATGCATTTTTCCTAACAGAATTGCAACTAGTAATTATGGCAAATTTCTTATTTCTTTGCTATATTAGGGTAAACAGCAATACCTACAGAAGTAAATTTGTGTTTACAAGGCATCTGTATTATTCTCTTGTCAATAATTTATATCACCATTTGTTTGTAACTTTTATTACAAATAGCTTAAAATGATATCTTTAAATTTGCAACTACAATTTAGTTTTGATAAACTTCAATAAATTTCTGTAAATATATATATATATATATATATATATATATATATTTAATATTCACATAATTCACTCCTGCTTTTGTTACACATAAGCTCTTCATAAGCCTATATTTTTTGCTTTTATTTATCCATGTTTGTTTCATTCTTTTTAGTTTTGAATTTTTAAAAGTAATTGTTTTCAACGCTATATTTTAGCCAAACTACTGAAGTAATTTTAACTGTGCCTGAAGTGACGATGTTATCCGAGGGATTTTATTCTTGCAATGCATCTAATATTGCTGGGAAATCTTCTAGTGTTATATTCCTTGATGTGAAAGGTATTTTTATTCACTTATTTTTTATGTACAAAAGTTATTTAAAAAATATTTAATAGAGTTTAACAAAATTCACCTTGCTGCACCCCATAATCATGTACTCTAAGAGGGGTTTTAAATAAGTAGTCATAACAGGATTGAGGTCAGGGCCGGATTTGGAAGTGTGGAGGCCCTATGGCAACTAAGGAGTGGAGGCCCCTAATCAGGGTTCGAAAAGATCATCATATTTTCGAAAATATCCGTTACTTTGATATATATCCGAACATTTCGATACATATGTTTCTATCCGATATTTTCGACCAGTGAAAGTTGGGATACTTTGTAAAAACTTTATTGTGGGGCCCCTTTGTTGTGGGGGCCCTTGGGCAGTAGCCCCGCCTGCCCTCCCCTAAATCCGGCCCTGATTGAGGTGTAAGAATGTTGGCCTCAAAGCATTCATGGTTTTTATTCATAGCTACTTCATCCAATACAGACTTAAATGCTCATTCAGACTTAGAAAATATTAGGTATTGTCTGTTGCTGTAAGTTTTTAAACTACATAACTCAAAAAAATCATACACTAATCTATGTAATGTGGAAAAGTATTCAAAATGTATTGAGAAAAATTACTTTTGAATGTCTTTCAAGTAAGGCAATAAAAGTTTTTCAAGGTCAGTCATTTGTTAATGATTTATGTATGGCATTAACTGAATTCCTTATTTATTTATTCATATTTTGTTATTTTAGAACCACCTCCTACCATAACTAGAACTGGAAATGTTACTGGAACCATTGGTGACACAGCAGTGCTGTCATGTGAAGTGCAAAGTATTGTTGAACACAATGTTACATGGAGCAAGATTGTTCCAGATGAGCAAAATATTGGCTACGTCAAATCAATTCCTATTCCTGATATAGCTCGAGTCATAATTTATCCAAATGATTCACTTGTAATTCGAAATGTCTCACCGGAAGACGAAGGATGGTATAAGTGTTCTGCTGCTAATGATGGAGGGGTATCTCAAGATCATATATATCTACATACTTACAGTAAGAAATTTGTTGAGAATTATTTGCATTTGAGTGTTGTGAATACTGTTTACTGTATTTATTTTTTTGTTTTATTTATTTACATACATTTTATTTATTTAAACAGTCTTAATTACATAATTATAAAAAATCAATTGCATGTAGTTCTGCGTTAGCCCTGGCTTAGGGGTGGTAACTTACTGCTAAATACCCCATGTTTTGCTTTTAATCTATGAGTCAAACTTCACCATGCTGTAGACGCTTGCTAATGGGATGAATTTCCTTCATCTACCAGTTTGTTGGCACTCTCAGCTTCAATGAAATGAACTGCCTCCAGCTCGATTATTCACTATTCCAGACTGATTAGTTCTAATAAGAATGAAACTGCCTTCTCTGGGTGTGATAACCAGACTGTCTGATATATTGCAGGTAGTTGTGCCTTAGCCTTGGCTTAGAGGCAGTAACTTACTGCTAAATACATTAATGTGTTTCAAGCTTCTTCAAAAGTACATTAGGAGTTGTCCACAAATGATGTAACGCTTTGAGGGGGTTCATGAAGACAGATTTGAATGAGGGCATAACAAGAAGGGTAACATCTCACGTTTTTCTAAAAATATACTTATGTAAAATTGCGTGACAAGAGAAGGGGAGAGGATGAGGTGAAGTTTAACACTTTATGACAAAAGGGAGAGGAGGTCAGATATGATGAAAAAAGTGTGATATTTATGCACAGCCATTTAGTTTAGCTAGCATACTTTTTACTGCTTAGTGATTGTTGATTTTTATTTTCACCATAAAGACTAAATGGAATTTTTTTTTTGTTAATTTAAATGTTATGTAAATGATTTGTTTTTCATATTTGCATTATGTGTTTCAGCTTCACCGAAGGTGGTAATTATACCTGAAAAAAAGAACTTTGCTTCTGGGGATTTCATTAATATTTCTTGTGAAGCAAGTGGCTATCCTGAACCTAGCATAAGATGGGTTTGGAGCCCTGTGCACAATCAGAATTTCTTCTCTGGTAGGAGTGAAGTAAAAGGAAAACATCTAATTATACATTCTGCTGATCCAAAGGATGAAGGTCGATATGATTGTATTGCAACAAATCTGGCCGGGACACAAATTGGAAGTACTCATCTATATTTCATAGGTTGGTTTTAAGTTTTAAGAATTTTTAGTGAAATCTCCAATTTCAGCTTCTTGTAGTTAAAAATAATCATTTAAACTATTGGCAACAATTTATTGATTTATTACTCAAAATCTTTTGAATTAACTGTGGGGCACTCTATGGTGATCTCTCCACATATATATTAACGAAAGTAACTGAACGACATTCATTAGAGAGAGAGAACTAAAACTAACTTTATTTTTAAACATGGGCACCAGCACTAGCGATTCGAATATCATAACAGTTGCCATTCAATATGAAAACAAAAAGTTATATATATAAATTATTGCGGTTAGAGTGAGACGCCACATCATTTCTCCACCCAGTGCAACGTCACATAACAAATGTTTGGATCTTAAGTGAAGTTTTCCATTTATGGTGATTATTATTTTTTCTAAGCAAAGTATTTTTTAAATCATAATTTTTTTATGGCATTTGAAGAACACTAGCTCATGGAATCAAAATAGTAAAATGTCAAAACATCTTAATTCATTCTTTGTGCTGCTAAAAAGCATTAAAGTTAAAACATTATTTAGCAAATTTATTTAAAAGCTTGCAGTAAACTATGAATGCAGTCGGTTTTGACATATTTTAGACTCTGTAGTAACAAAAGCTGATTTTAGAATCAATATTATTTAAATATTTTTAAAGAGACTACCAATTTCATTTGTTTGAATTTCATAATGCATGTACTCCCTGCAAGTTCTTCATGTTCATTTCTAGAGATTCCATTGATAACTATGCCAGATAAAGAAGTAATAGTGAAAAACGGAGACCAGGCAACTCTTAGATGTATTGCTGAGGGCATACCTGATCCAAAAGTGAAATGGTATAAGAGTGGTACTGAAATTCAACCTCTTTCTTATATACAAATTACCTCTGATGGTTCTCTTGTCATATATGACGTGCAAGAAACTGATGCAGGAAATTATACGTGTGTTGCTGAAAATGAAGCTGGAAAAGCCAAAGAAACAATGTCTCTGAATGTTGGGTGTAAGTAATAAATTAATGTTTCTCTTGCATATCTTTTTAGTAAGTCTTTTTACTTCCTTTTACAAAAAAGGAAGTATTGTATTCGCGAAAAAATTTTCACTCAAAAATCGGCCTTAATTTCCATTTTGCTCACCCCGAATGAATGTTGAGTTTATTTTTCAACCTGACCACACATGGATATATATCTACAAACGTACAGACACCTGAAATATCCATTTTGACGATCCCCGAGTTAATTACAACGGGTTTTCTCATAACATCTGTATGTACGTATGTATGTGCGTATGTGTGTATGTATGTCGCATAACTCAAGAACGGAATGTCCTAGAAAGTTGAAACTTGGTGCTTAGACTCCTAGTGGGGTTTAGTTGTGCACCTCCCTTTTTGGTTGTATTCGGATGCTTCAAAGGGGGTCTTTTGCCCCTTTTTTGAGATAAATCACTGTTAATTTTGATGTAAACTCAAGTGGTGTTATAATTTGCAGACACTTGGCAATATATCACCAGTCTTTTGGTCGCCAACTTGGCGACAAATTTAGTGATTTTTTTTTTAATTTTTTTTTCTTTTTTTGAAAATTTGGTTTCAATTTGGCCGCTGTTGGTGATATTTAGAGAGTAAACTATTGAATCACATTAAAACTGCCAATAATGAAAAAATGACATTAAATTGGAGTAAAAGGAAGTCATGTGATGCACACATCAGCTCGTTTTGAAACATTTGCAATTAGAAATTTAAATGTTATGAGAGAAACACCTTCTATAATGCAAAACAAAATTTTCTTTTTGCATCAGTTTAAAGTATAAATGCGTGAAATTGAGTATAATAATTTTCAAAAATAGTTGTCAATGCTCTTGCTTTTTCTGTTAACCCTGCCCTCTCAGAACGTATACAGCTCAAAGAAAAGGGGTGCAGACCCATTATTCAGGAGGTCAGGGAGGTCAATCTTCCACCCCCAGATTTTAGAAACCATGTAATTATGCAGTTTGTTGTTTTTCCAAAAAAGATGCATTACATGGAGTATATATGGTTGCTCTTGGAATTTGAAATACAGATACTTATTATCAAATGAAATGAACTATAGTCACTAAAGAGGCTTAATTTTGTATTGTAAAAAATTGAAAATTTAATTTATGTTTCAAACTTTTAAGATAAATATTATGGTATATAGAGCACTTTAGTTTATACATTTAATGTTTAATAAAATGTTATCTGCCTTTAGTTTAAGCAAATTTAACTAGAATTTTCCTTAAAACTATATATTTTCAGCAAAACCATCTTTAGTCAAACTTCCTGCATCTGCAACAGTTGAAATATTGCAGAATACAAGCATTCCATGTTTTGCTGTAGGTACACCAATTCCTGTTATTACTTGGCATTTTGAAAACGGAAGTACTATAATCGATTCTGATAAATTCTCAATATCATCTGAAGGAAGTCTACAAGTTCAAGGTATGATTCTTTCAACTGTAGTTGTTTGTACATTGTGATCAGGGTCATTGTTTTTAAATAATAACATTTGTATACTTTCAAACAGCTATAGCATTTTTCCATGAATCTAAAAAGTTATATCAATGTTATAGGAGCAGATTTGTCAGTTCCAGGTAAATATATGTGCCGAGCTGTCAATAAATTTGGAAGTGATAAGCAAGTTGTGGAGCTCAGTCTTTCAGGAATAAGTGAGTTTTAGAAATTTGTCTTTTTTGAGCAATCATATTGCTTATTGTTCTCACTTGACTGTTTTGATGTCCTATGTAATTTTATTTTCCCCCCACCCCCCTCTGCAGCACCAACATCGACCAGTCTCACAATGCTGCTCCTCTAGAGAAAACCGTCTCCAGGTTGCCTCCACATCCTACACACACACACACATGCATACACACCTACACACACATATACACACACTCATGCATGCACACCTACACACACACACTCATGTCTGCAGACACACAAACACACACGTGTACATACACACCCATTCATGCATGCACACCTGTACACACACTCATGCCTGCACACACACAAACACATATGTGTACATATACATACATACACACATACCCACATACCCACACACTCATGCCTGTACACAGACACAAATGCCTACATACACACACACGCTCGTAACTGCGAAAAACATAATTTGAATTTAAGAAATCAAAATTCTTCTTCTTTTTTTTTTTTTTTTTGAGGGAGGTGGTGGGGTACATTTTTTTCTTGACCTTTTTGGAGGATCTTAACTTTGGGATATCTTTTTCTTTACAGTATTTGTGTTTTATTTAAACTAATAGGTAATTTTTGGTGTGTATTTCCTTTCCCTTTACTGAAGTCCAAATGGTTATTTGTTTTACTTTATTATTTGCATTTGATCAAAATGATCTTTTATTCCACTCTGATTTATTGTTTTAGGGAAACCTGTTTTGTCTCCTTTGCCTGCTTTTGTGGATGTTCCGAAAGGAGAGAAGTTAATGATTCCATGCATTGCCCTTGATGGTAATCCAAAACCTGATGTAATATGGTTAAAAGAAGGAAAGCCTGTGTTACCTGAACAGGGAATTAAGGTCAATGGAAATAAATTAGAAATTCAGAGAGTTAGTGAAGTACATGAAGCAAATTACTCATGTATTGCTGTGAACATTGGAGGAAATGATACTAAAGATTTATATATCAATGTTTTATGTAAGTATATTTGATTGGCTTTATATAGTTTTATTTCCTTTTTGAAGACGTGTGAGTGCTTTAGGAAAGCCACTGAAAGTTTCTAAATTAGATAAATCTAAAAACAAAGGCATTTTAAGTTGAGGGAATGCAACTTTAAAGTCTCTTCTTTTCTTTCTTTTTTCTTTAAAAAGTTTTATTGCTGTTGTTATTTAAACTATACCTGGAAACTTTGTGTGCGTTTGTTTTATTCAAAGTTTTTGTATTTTGTGTTCAATCCAATGTTCAAATAACTTAAATCTTTAACCTTCTGTTCAAAAGAAATTACTGTTTTTTACGGCATTCAAATCTTTTACATTGATTATCAGAGGAGCGATTCTGGAGAAAATGTCCCGTGCATATGCTCAGTTTATTTTATTCAAGTAACTATTAATTAAATATGGGATTAACTGTTATGCTTTGATAGTATATTAAAGCATGTATTATTCCCCAACAGCATTATTTTTTGAAGGCTTTGGTTAGCTGGAAAAAATAAAAAACTTAACGTTACGTACGAGAAATTTTTTTTTTTTTTTTTTTTTTTTGAGAGTCGCCTAAAGGATCAACGAGACAGGAAGAGATGTTTATATTGTTACGGATCCGGTGCGACTTTCAACTTTCTTGAAAGGACGACACAGGTCTTGAGAAAAACACAGGAGATTTATTTACACTATGTACAGGAAAGATCTGCTAAATTAATCATCAGCAATTAAGCAAATATCAATCAACACCGTAAACTCAACAGTTACACACGTATTTACATCCAAATACGAAAAACAACACAGCGAAATGCCTCGCAATAAACAGAGCTAATACACTCTCAGTACAAATTCTCAATCAAGACTTTTTATCATGTGGCACGGCTATTTATAGACATTGAAAAGTTTCCACAATATTCCAAATGCTTCTCGTATTTTCTTTTCATTCACAAATTTTATCATTCAGAAATGAGAGGACCGTATACTTCAGCCGAATGTACGGGGGCTGTATATTCATGACAAGAAACTATTTACAAGTTACGTTATTACAATAATTTTAGATGAAAGATAATTTAATAAATGCCAAATTCAGCTAGATTATGAAAAATTAATCACAAAAATAATTACTATTTACAGAATTTGTAACATTATGTAAGTTGTTGTTTTTTATATATAAGAGCCATAAAACTTCTTTTTTGAATTTTAGATCAGCCTGTGATATCAGAAGCTAATCAAGAGCTATCTGTTGTGGAAGGCTCTACAATTAACTTGCCATGTAATGTGGAAGGGGATCCTAAACCATTAATATCATGGTATAAAAACGGAATTGAATTGACATCCAATGAGATATTTTCCCTTGAAAATGATGGCAGTCTAAAAGTCAAATTTGTTGGAGAGGAGCATGAGGGTGATTACACTTGCTCTGCATCAAATATTGTTGGAACGTCTGATCAAGTTGTTAAATTGATAGTCAAAGGTATATCCATTTCTTCTTTTTTCTTTAAAATTATACTATCAGTTTTATTGTATAGTAAATCCACTCATCAATACAATGGAAATGTTACACTACAAAAGTAAGACCTGAAATTTCAAACGAAATGCAATTTTATGACTAAATAAACTCTTAATTATGAAAATTAATATGTAATAAGATTAGCTTGAATTAAAATTATAATGATGAAAAATTTAAAAGGAAAATGTTAATTAAAACATATATTTTAATAAAACTTTCGAAATACTACATAATTTTTTAGAACTTTGTTCTCTACTTTCAAACGGCACATGAAGAGTTTATGTTCAGAAATATTTATTCGTCAGATTGAACAAAGATGAAATCTTTTTATTATGATTATTATTTTGTGTTCCAAGCATGTAAATAAATTTTAGCTATTTTCTAAATATAATTGTGGTTTTCCTGTGTGTTCTCATCAAATTTTCTGTTTCGTTTACAAGAAAAAGGAGAGGAAAAGGAAAATGTTTACAATTTGGTGCTTGTTCAAAATTTTTGATGCCTTTATTTTTTTCTCAGAAAAGCAATTTGATAACTCCACATGTTAACATGTACATAAAAATGCAAGTCAATTTTGGGAAAATTTATAAATATTTTATTATTTTAACATATATTCTAATGACACTTTGAATGAGTTATACATATTTAATTTGCATTGTGCAAATAAGGTTTCTAATGAAGTTCTGAACCTGTAATGTTGCAGATATTGAAAAGGAAAATGAAGTTTTATGCTATAGTATGTTATTCATAAGTATGATTATATAGATTTTGTTAACTTTGACTAACATGTTTCTGTCATATGCTACCCCCTCCCCGTTTTTTTTTTTTTTTTTTTTTGTCTGCTATAACTTTGTAATTTGTTCAATTGGATTAAAAATGTATTTAAAAAATGTGTTGTTGCTTATTCTTTCAGTTCCTCCAAAGATTTTGCCGTCTGAGGAGATTTATAACGTTGTTGAAGGTCATGTTGCAATGATGCCTTGCAGGTCTTATGGTAAACCTGCAGCCTTGATAAAATGGAAGCATCCTCATCAAGTCCAGTCTTATTTAGATAAGTATACCATGTATAATGGCAGCCTGCAATTTCGTCCAAAGTATGATGATGGTGGTATATATATTTGTGAAGCTACAAATGAAGTTGGCCAAGCAAAATCTGAAGTTGTTCTGAATGTTTTAGGTATGTTTGGAAAACTTCAGTACCAACTTAAATCTTTATCTTATTCCTTACTGCTTTATTCTTAGCAGTTTAAACATATTATTTCAAAGAGTTTTTTTTCCCCTTTGTCGCTGTAGGAGTTTCATTTGTTCTATTCATTGTAAAAAATAATTCTATATTGGCTTAAAAGCTCTATGTACCTTTTTGTAATTTTATGCTAATTATTCTTTGAAATTGATAAAATATGCTTCTAAATGTTATTCTCTCTTAAATGAATGGATTAACCATAAATTTGGGTTGGCATAAAGTTCTCATAAGAGAAATGAAGTATAACGGTGTTATATATGTATATATATATTTGAATCATACTTATATACATGCATGCAACATAATTATTTGAAACTGTGCAAAATTGTTCCGAAGTAAAATTCAAATTTCTAAAAGGTCAGTTAAAAGATTTTATCATTCTCTTTTAACTGGAAAATACTGAATTGCAAGGTTTGACTGCTGTATTGTTTAGTTTTATAAATCAAAATGAGCAGTGGAATTATAAATGCAATTATCTTTGTTTTTCGTTTTTTGTTCATTTATATTTTTTCTGAAAGTAATACAAAGTTTTAATTTTTTCTACAATTCATGACATAAAGAATATATCATTAGTAAAATTTAATATGAAGTAACATAATCTCAATGCTTTATTATTGAGGAATTGTATCTGCTTTTCAGTTCCACCTGTTGCAAAAATTATCACACCAGTTCCTTTGACTGCTAAAATGGGAAGCAGAGTTTCATTATTTTGTGAGACATCTGGTCATCCTGAGCCAAAAATCCATTGGAATAAAGAAAACAATTTGATTCATTCATCTGATTTAATTTTCATTCAAAATGGCACACTGACGATTCACAAAGCGGAGAGCCAAGATCAGGGATGGTACACATGCTTTGCAGAGAATAATGCAGGTTCTTCTAGTGATAAAGCATTTCTGAGCATCCATGGTAATTTATCTACTTGTTTTTTTCTAGGGAAGATTTAACTTGTTTTTAGTATGTAAAATATTTTGTTTGAGCTCAATAAAATTTTACTTTCCTGGCAAACATTTGAAAAGTTAAAATGACCTGAAAAATGATAGAAATTTGAAATTATATGTAGAAAGTTTGAAATCTTGTAAAAGTCAATAAGTTACCACTTTATTATCTCCAAAAGATGATTCAAAAACACATAAATTTAATAAACCTGAATCAAAGAACGTAAAGCCATGCAAAATTATTTATCAAAACACATCAAGCATTTTTTATTTGAAGGCTTGAAGGATTCATACATCTGGGGAAGACTTGAAATCTTTCTCAAATCTAGGGGAACTTGCAGGGAAGTTTTTACATAAAACCTGAAGAACTTTTTTGCATAATCAGGATTAAAATGTGTTGATGTCATCTTTCTATAGCTTGGGTATTTCTTGGATGAGGCTCATTTTCATACTATTTGTGCTTTGCACGCAAGAATCTTATCATCTCTTATATCAGTGTATTACAAATCTGCATTTGGCGACTTACTTGCTCGGCAGTATATATTCTTCAAACTCGAATGAAATTTCATAAGATTGAAATCAACCTATCCCAGGAATACATTGAAAGCACACCTAAATACTCAGGGGGTTTTTTTTGCAAAAATCATGGGATCCTTTGTTTTAGAATCGGTAAAAAATTTTAATGTTCAACAATTACCACAAATTTGCATAAACTGTTGTTTCGACCAAGTACCATTCAGTATCTAAGTGACAAAGAGGAAAAAAAGCACAAAAACTTAAATTATATACAATAAAGAATATTCTTTTTCTTTATTACTTTTTTTCTGTTTATATTTATTCATGTGTATGAATTCTTCAGATTTAGCTGTACTTTCTCGCTTTTAACTCAAATTCCATTTTTATTCAAAAATCTTTTCTGAAATTGCACTGGAGAATCGAGTCTGTGTAGCCATAACTGGACAACTTTTGCAAGTTTCAATTTTACTACTATGAAACCATCTGGGTTTCCAAACTTTTCTGATTCACAGCACCCTTTGTAGACTTTGATTTTTTTTTCAAGACACCCCAGTATATCTCTATAGTGCATACATATATTGATATTGTGGCCACTTTGAGGCACCTCTTACTTCTATCTGCAGGCACTTTGAGAACCCCTGGTCTATGGTGCATAATTGGTACTGGTGGAGAACACAGAACAACTACAGCAAATTTAAATTGTTCAGACCTTGTACAGTTTTATACGATTTAATACTGTTAATACAAATATATATATATTGCAGGAAGTAATTGATTGCAAATGTATAATCTGTCAGAACAAGATTCAATGTTTCCTTTTTATTTAATTTTTCTGATTCATTTACAGAAAGCCCACAAATTAGTTCAAGCTATTCCTCTCCTCAAAATCTTACAGCTATAGTTGGTGATAAGATAGATATTAATTGCAATGCTACAGGCTATCCTATTCCTGAAATAATATGGACTGAACCAAAAGAAAATATGAGTAAGCATACATTTAAACTTATGTATAAATGCATATTCATGCAACGGTCTTTGTTTTATTTTATTTATTTCGAATATATTTTTGTATTTCATGTATGTTAGTGAGAAACTTTGAAAAGCAATTCTCTGAAAAAGAACATATTGCATTCATTTGCAAAATGATCTTTTTTTTTTAAAATCATTGTTCCCAAATTTGTAGCAGTGAAAATGTTGAAAAAAATGGATTGATAATTAAATTTTCATTCATTTTTTTAATAAAGGATTATTTTTACAAATTCTCCCTTTAAGAATTCAAAGAGTGAAATTTTGTTCCTAAATTCTAGTTGTTTTGTTTAAAAAAAAGTACGTTCTCTTAATGATAGAGATAAGCCTTGAAACCCAGTAATGATCTTCCTTTCCGCCTCGAGGCAAAAAAAAATTTACTTTTGACTTGTGGCAACAGCATAAAAATAGAATAAGATTTTATTTATTAAGATAAAGGTGATATGATAAGAATTCCACAATTTTTTATTGGTAGAATTTGGGTTAGATAGATGTAAATATTGTAAATAGTCGAAAATAAACGTGTTTTTGAATTCACGCTTTTTCTTTGAAGAACGTCAAGGAACTTTTATATAACTGCGTAGACAATTTGGCGCACAAAGTTAAGAATATTTTATGAGATGGTAACACATAATGTGATAGCCGCTCTGTCTGGTATATTGCATGTAGTTGTGCCTTGGTCCTGGCTTAGGGGCGGTAACTTACTGCTAAACACAAAACTAAATTTTGCTCTTTCAAACTGATAGTTTTTTTTTTACAATGTTTGATAGAAATGTTTTCTTTCTTTTGTTACAATAATTTAAACTATACAAAAGTTTTATGGCTCATTCTTTTCTTTGTTTCTACTAGGGACACGTCAATTATTCAGCAATAATTGGATTTTAACATAATTGGATTTTTTGCCAATTATTCAAAAATGGCCAAATTTTTCACAGTAATCAACAGGGAAAATACTTTTAAAATACTGTTCAATAATTTTTTAGATCTTTTGTATTTTTTAGACAAGAAACCAAAATTAACAAATTTAATAAAAATATATAAATGTTATTTTCTGCATCATAAGTGTAACATCTAATATGGAAGTACTGCCTAAAATAAAGATTAACAATGCAAAATTTGTATAAAACTGAACGAAATATTGAAATTACTCCTCACTGCTGACGTTCATGCTACATTATTCTGAAGAACTAAATCAGGTGAAGAATTTAATTGTAATGCAAAACATGAGTATTTCAGGATTGTCTGGGATATACACACTATTTTTTGCTCGTTCATGTATGTTTCCTCCTGCACTAAATAATCCTTCTCTTGATTTAGTTTCAATTATTATTTGATTTTTTAAAATTTCATTTGCATGCTTTAAGTATTTTTTTTAACCAAAAATGCTGTTTGTATTAATGTTAATTCTGTTAATTAATTGATTATTTTGATTCAATATGCCTATTTTCATTGTTGCAACATGCATTATGTGTCAATACATTTTTCTATGCCCTACCTTTAGCTTTGTGCTTTAAAATTTCCTAATAATTTTCATTAAGGATAAAAGCCTTGAATTAAGTGGTTACTAATGACAAAAAAAGTCGCTACTAAGTTAAAAACATTTACTGAATACAAGCAACTAACAAAATGTAAATAATAATATAACTTGCTCTCAGAAATTGAATAGAACTTTGAAATATTATTTCGAAGGAAAAAAACCAGTGATGGTGAAATTGTAGTAACGAAAGTCATTATGATCATTAATCGCCCCGCCAATTAAGTATAATTGGCCAATTTGCCTGAGGACGCATTCCTTGTATCTGCATTAGTTGCTGTCAGTAACTTGATTTTGATGTGAAACTACTTCTATAACTCAAAGATTAAAATCAAAGTTTGAAATATCATAGAAAATATTCAATGCTTACTTTGTTTTTCATCTTAGTAAATTGTTGAATGTGTCTACTGTTCTGTATTTACAACATTGTAACTGCGTGTTTGTAAAATATACTAATTAATATCTGATTCTTTGCTTTGATAATGTTCCAATGCCATTTTAAATGAAAATAAAATCTTTTTTTTTGTATATATTTTTAAAACTACATTCAGTAAAAATGTTATCATTGTCATCATTTTTCTTTGGCAATACATTTTGCCATTTTGTCACAATGATCTATGTTTAATCTTTTTTATTATTTTTAGTTCATCAAATTGAAAAAAATATTATTCACATTTCTTTTGTGCAAGAATCTGATGCTGGAACCTACATATGTACAGCTCAAAATCCTGCTGGATTTGATGTGAGAGTATTCAACCTATCTGTGTATGGTATGCCTTATTTCATTCTTGCCAAATTTATTCTTTCAAAACTTGATTTCCCCTGAAAATAATAATTACATCAAAATTAATGATGGACAAAATTAAATATGATATATTTAGACTAGTGTCATGTGATTAATTCGTTTAGAAATAGTTTTTGCGCTGTGTTGATTCATTATTTAATTTCTTGGAGAGGGGAGGTTAGTTCTATTGTTTTTGCTTACTGATTTGCATTAGTTCTACTGTCATTGAGTTTGCATATCATAGGTATAATGTAGGAGAATTACAGTATTTCTAGTAGTATTGTATTTTCAGCAATGTAATTTTCCTAAATACTTCCTGTACAACTCTAAATAGTGCAAGTTAAAAAATGTTGCATTAATAATTATAGCTGCACAAAAATGGCAAGTTAACAAGTACGAGATAACTCGTAGTTGGCATCCTAGAAAAGAACTCAATCTACGAGTTATCTCGTAGTTAGCAGTCAACGTGTTGAAAGTTCTTTTTTTTTCTTTCAATTTATTCATTTGTTAATACTTCTAAATGTTTTAATTAGAAATTAGTGCTGTTTTTTAATTTATAATTGTATTCATCAACTTACAAGCATAGTGCCATTATAAAACATAGAGCTCTTCTTTTTAATTCCAAACATTATCTCCACTATAGTATGGGAAAGAACCTACACTTCAACATAAAGCTCTGAAGAAGCATTTTTATTTTTAAAACTAAATTTTACAGCCAAATTAAATCAGAATTCCTATAAAATCAATGCATTTTCAAAATATAAATCGAATCTGAATCTCATTGATGTATATATTTTTTAATCACATAGAATAAAATATTTATGTTTATAAAATATTAATCCTGTTGTAATCAAGTAAACACTGTTAAAGTAACTCAAACTAATGCATTTGTAATAGAAAACTAGAAACACTGCAACCATATTATAATAAAAATCGTTTCGTGGCTAAAAAATGACAACATGGCACATGTGACACTGTAGGTCTCACGTCTTTGGTTCACATAGTATGCTAAAATGAAACAATTTATTAGTGCATTTTGCATATATTTTTATAGTAAGAAAATTTAAAAGGTATGAAACTGTGTAATACAGTAGAATACCTTTATAACGCCAACCTATATAACGCAATTCTCTATAAACCACACAACTTTTCAGAAGTAAACAATAGGTTTTGAAGTTCAAAAAATTCCTCTGTTTTGCATTGCAAACATAAAAATTGTTAGGCAAATCAAATTTCGAAACAGTTTTTCTATCTTTCCATCATAATTCAAAGCTTTTAAATGAAATTATTCAAAGTAAAAAGAAAATACCAGATGGCTCTTGAAAACGCAGCTGTTACGCAAACCATGAAGCTACCAGAAGTACAAGATAATTCACTTTCATTTGATTTTGAGACATATTTATTTGCCAATAACTAATTCTATAATTAGTGCTTTACTACTCATTGCTGATAAAACCCACTCTGAAGTGCTAATATAGATATATTCTGAATATTAGTTTCAAAATTTGTGAAACAACCTATATAACGCCAAAACCTGTATAACGCAAAAGCTCTGGTCCCAAGGTGTGCGTTATAATGGTCTTCTACTGTAATGTAATGATCTTGGCACTAGGAAAAAATGTGCTGTTTTCTAAGTTTTTGAAGGGGTTTTTTTTTTTTTTACTGTTATTATTTTTTCCAAAATGCTTACCTCAATATATTTAAAAACTTCTCAGATTCTAAGCAATGCTTTTTCTTTTCTCAGCGCCTCCTGTACTTATCACAAGTTTCTCACAAGATTTAGAAATTACCAGGGGAAGTGATATTGCATTAGATTGCACTACTGTTGCTTCGCCATTACCTGAAACCATGTGGTACAAAAATAATCAAGTTTTTTTGGATTCTAAAGAAAATAAGTTGATTAAGGACAACAATCAAACTATGATTTTGAAAAATGTCACTATTTTGGATGCTGGACAGTACACCTGTATTGCAAGTAATCCTGTCGGAGAAATTTCTAAGTTGTTTAAGCTCAGAGTTTCAGGTAAGTTAAAAGCAACTTTAGAGTTTCAAATCAAAATTATTTTATTTAGTTCTCATTTTTGAAAGAGAATATATCTGAAATTTCTCTCTCATGCTCTAAAAATTCTCAGGTAGTTTTATAACTTGAATCTTTGATGGGAATGCCTTCAAGTGCTAGCTAAGTATGTATACTGAAATATACGATAAATTCTACAATAATAATGTGGAACAGTGATTTGCAAGCAGTTGACTTATGAAACCCTTAGGATTATAAGTTTCTTCTGGCAACCCCATCCTTAAAGAAATACGTCCAAAAATAATTTTAAGTAAATTAATAACTAATAATGTTAGAAGTTTATGTAAAGATGGTTAAAGACAACTTCCATTTGTCACCCATACTTGTACGAGGCATGTTTTTAAAGTAAGTACCGTTTTGATATAAAAAAAGAACGAGTACAGATAGAGCAAAGAAATTGATTGCACAAAAATCTACCATCCTTACGCTATTTTTTGACATTGCTCCCGTGATTTTCCAAGCATTTGTCATAGCGTGGTACAGGTTTTTGTATACCTATTCATAGAAAATTGCCGCCTGTGTAGTCAGCCATGGGATAACAGGTTCTCTGAGCTCATTATTGCTGTTGTGCCACAGACCACCTACGAAAGACTTTAGATGCCGAAACAAATGAAAGATGTTGCGAGCGAGGTGAGGGCAGACTAGAGGATGTTCAAAAACGCCCCAGCCAAAGCCCTGTAAGAGTCCTCATGGTTGACTAAACGGGCGGTAACTTTTTACGAATAGGTATACAAAAACCTGCACCACGCTATGACAAATGCTTGGAAAATCACGGGAGCAATGTCGAAAAATAGCGTAAGGATGGTAGATTTTTGTGCAATTAATTTCTTTGCTCTATCTGTACTCGTTCTTTTTTTATATCAAAACGGTACTTACTTTAAAAACATGCCTCGTATTAATTATGTTTAGTGACTGGGCAATGCTTTTCATTTTATTATCTATTGTTTTTATTACATATTGTTGATTACTATACTGTTGAAATTTAACCTTATTAATACTACCTGAAGTCACATTTCATATGTATTCTTCTTTATATTTTCGGTTAATATAAACTAGTCAACAAATTTGAGTGCTTTATGCTTTTTTTTTCTCTTTGTTTTTTCAAGTTTTTAATTTCACACTTGGAACTCTTGTATGTGTTGCAACACAGTTTGCAGACCACTGATATTGAATAATAGTATAATTGGGGGGGGGGGAGTTCTGCATCAATATATGTTTGTAAAATATCTTATTGCTATTGTTGAAAATCTTTAAACAGTAAAGATTTGTTGTTAGCATATAACGTTAAATAATGAAGAGGTTTTGTATATAGTTAAGAGAAAATCTTAGTTTAACCGTGATCATATGCTTGAGTGCCTGATGTGATGTTAACATTTATGGTCTCCCAAATATTGAGGGAAAAAAGTATTTGTAATAAATGCTAAGTGTCTATATACATCCCTCTCTTTCTTTCTCTGTGGGAGAGAGACATCTATGCAAGGAAATTACTTCTACAAATTAAATTTCTGATAACATTTGATAATAACACTTTCATTTAGCCATAATGGTACTATCCATATTTTTCAGAACTTATGATGTGCTCAATGCAGTTAACAAAAATAATCAAAATCGATGTCAATGCGGGCAAAACAAAGTCAGAAGCAACTGAATTATGTATATCCCATCCTGATTGAGGTTATGTGATGCAGAAAGGAAAAAATTTTTTTTGAAGATGCGGCACCTTCTTTGCAAACTTAATTAAGATTTGATAAGTGCAGAGCTTTGGTACATCACGTAGAAACTCACTTTCACTTCCATTATCACTTCATTCCGTGAATACAAAAAATGAACTGTTCTGGTTTTTGAAACTTTGAATAACATAATGCATTTGTTTTAAAGTAGGAGGGGATTATACCGAACACTTTATCTTACGTACTAAATGATGGAAACTAGTTAAAATGCAGAAGGGAAGACAGATCTATATATGTGACAATATACATTGCAAGTATATTTTTTGAAGGCATTTTTTTTTTCTTCTTTTCAGTTGCTCCAAATTTTCTGAGACCATATGTTAGGCAACATCGTATTTTGATGAATAATTCCCTTCAATTAGATTGTTCAACTGACGGTCTTCCAGAACCCATGGTGAGTATATGTGCTGACTGTGCTCTGAGTTAAACATGTAATAGCATAATAATTCTTAGATCTTAAAGGGTTATTTAACCCTTTTCGCTTGACATCTGGGGCAGCTTCGACAATGTAAATAGCGCTATGTACTAGCATGTTGAGTGCTGTCCAATGCAAACTATCTCATATCTTAATATCACTAGTACAATGGCAGTATACAGTAAGAAAAAAGAAATAAGTGTAAGGGTTTAATGCCGGAAAATAAATTTATGCAGGGTGAGTTTTTAAAGTTTGTTCAACCAGTATATATTAACTTATGTAAAATTCACTTTTCTAGGATGCGACAGAGTAATATAATAGTTAACAAATAAAGAAGTGGTGAGACTAAATAAATTTTAATTTTATCAATTTGAAAAAGAAAAAATTCTGGTTGTTCTGCTAGGAAATCAGAAAATTTCAATTTTTTGAAAAGAATCAAAGAATTATCAGGAGATTTTGTTAAATTTCTCCAAATATCAGGAAAAATTATGGTTTACAATGATCTAAATCGGCAATACAGTAGAGTAACCCCTCAAATAAACATTGAGGTTGATTTTGAAAAATTCACTAAAAGAACAGAAAGCCTTTACCTGTCCTTTGTTACTGCTTAATTAATTGTATTTCAATAACACGGCAGATATGCTCATAGTAAACAAAAACAGAATAGTTAAGTTACAAATTTGAATATTTGTACTTGCCTAAGTACCAAATCTTGTCAAAAGCCCATGCTTTTGGATTCTTATACTGATACATACTGGGAAAAAAATAACTTATTTAAACAATTTCAATGTAAACAACTTTCATATCAACCAGGGACAAGATGAACAGATGTACCGTATTATTAGTGACATGTCCAGTAAGGGATCCGTTATCATAATGGGGGATTTCAATTTTCCGGGTATTGATTGGAATAATTTTTATTCTGGTAATGGCAAAGAAGAGGAATTTTTAAAAGTAATTGGTGACTGTTTCTTAGATCAAGTTGTAACTCAGGGAACTCGAGAGGAGGTCATTTTGGATCTAGTTTTTTGTGACATAGGTAGTTTTGTTCAGGGGTTGAGTGTAGGGGAGCATATTGGAGATAGTGATCATAACAGCATTAGGTTCTGGGTTAAATTTGAAGTGTGCAAAGATGATAATTTTAGGTTTGTGCCTAATTTCAGAAACACCGATTTTGTTGCACTTAGGCAGAGCTTGAAAGAGGTTTTTTCGTCAGGGTTGGAAAATAGCGACGTAGATCAGCAGTGGACGGAATTTAAGGATGAACTTGCTAATACCGTTGGGGACTATGTTCAATTTAGGAGAAAAGGTGTTAGTACCAATATTTGGCCTATGTGGTTCTCCAGGAAGACTAAAGAAGCTCTTAATTATAAGCAAGCCACTTTTCGTAAGTTTAAAGAAACTGGTCAGAGTGCGGAGAGGCTCCAGTATGGTAAGGCAAGGCGAAATTTTAAGTATTTGGTACGGATTCAGAAAAGGGAATTGGAGCAAAGGCTGGCAGATGACATTGATGGGAACCCTAAGGGGTTTTTTGCTTACGCTAATTCTGGGAAAGCTCGAAACAGTCAAATTGGGCCTTTGGTTGATGAGTATGGAAATTTAATCCAAAACGATAGGGATATTGCAAATGTTCTAAATAACTTTTTTTCCAGTGTGTTTAACGATAACTGTATCTCAACAGTTGACACTAACAAGACACAAGCTATTATACAGCTTGAGGATTTTGTATTTTCCAGGGAGGAGGTTTTATTTCATTTGAAAAAGATTAAAGCAACTAAAGCTCCGGGACCAGATAATATCTATCCAAAAATTTTAGTTGAATGTGCAGAGGAATTAGTGGATGTTATTTTGAATATTTTCAATGCTTCTTATAACTCGGGGACGGTGCCAGAGGACTTGAAGCTGGCTAACATAACGCCACTCTTCAAGAAGGGGTCTAAAGGTATTGCTGGGAATTATAGACCTGTAAGTTTGACTTCGGTGATTTGTAAGATTTTTGAAACTTTGATCAAAATTAAGATCACGATGTTCTTAGAGACTAATAGTCTGTTGACTAGTTTGCAGTATGGTTTCAGGAAAGGTAAATCCTGTACTACTAATTTATTGCATTTCTACGACAAGGTTACCTCAGCTTTAGATAACAAAAAATGTGTGGATGTTGTTTATATTGATTTTCAAAAAGCTTTTGACAAGGTACCGCATGTTGCTCTTCTCAGCAAGTTAGCTGACATTGGAATAGGAGGAAAAACTTTACTTTGGGTTAGAAATTGGCTTACTGGTAGGAAGCAAAGAGTAGTTGTGAGAGGAAATCATTCTAATTGGAGTGATGTTTTAAGTGGGGTTCCTCAGGGATCAGTTTTAGGGCCTCTTTTGTTTATTATATTTATGAATGACATCAATGAAAATATTTCTGGAAGCATGAATTGTTTTGCTGACGATGTAAAAGTTATGGGGATTGTCGAAAATGAAGAACAAGTAAAACAGCTGCAAGAGGATTTAGATCATATTACTAAGTGGGCAGATAAATGGGGTATGGCAGTTAATGTAGGGAAACGTCAAGTGTTACACTTAGGTCATGGAAATAAGCGTATGAGATATCGTTTACAGGGTTCAGTCATAAATCAGGCAGAAAATGTTATGGATCTGGGTGTCTTTATAAATCAGGACTTCAAGTTTAGTCAACAGTGCAGTATTGCTAGTAACAAAGCCAACAAAATGCTTGGGTTCATCAATAGATCTATTTCAAACAAATCTAAGAAAGTTCTTCTGCCTTTATATAGGAGTTTAGTAAGACCTCATTTGGAGTATGCTGTTCAGTTTTGGTCGCCTTATCTGAAGAAAGATATTTTTGTATTGGAAAGGGTTCAAAGAAGGGTAACTAAATTAGTAAGGGGACTCTCAGATTTAGATTATGATACCAGACTTAATAGGCTTAACATGTATAGCCTGGAGCAAAGGAGAGTCAGAGGGGACATGATTCAGTTATTTAAATTTATCAAAATGAAAGATGTAAATGGATTAAATTTTTGCGGGGAAAGCAGGACAAGGGGTCATTGTTTTAAGCTATTTAAATCTCAGGCTAACTTGGAAATCAGGAAAAACTACTACTTTAGCAGGGTCGTGGGCACTTGGAATAGCTTACCGGAAGAGGCGGTAATGAGCAAGGGAGTGGATAGCTTTAAGAGGGCCATTGATCTTCATTGGGGACTAATTAATTGACTAGGACCAGCCCAGCTGGGCCCAGAGCCTGTTGCTGGTCGTCACATTTGTATTTGTATTTGTATTTGAAGAAAATTAAACTTTGCATTTGTACATTATTAACAAAATGTTAAATGCCCACTTTCGCTTAGTTAATCGAATAAACTGTTCTAAAAACTAAGTTATAAATTATTACAACATTGTTTTGAACTCAGCAATTATGACTTCTAAGTTTTAATTTTTGTACTGTTTAAATCAGTTATCAAATTTGTTAATTTTCTTTTGTAGTTCGTCTGGCGAAAAAATGGTTTGTTAATAACTCATGCTCTTTTTCCTGGGGTAGAATTTATGAATTCTAAAAGCCTCTTAAAGATTGATCATGTTCAAGAGTCTGATGCTGGAACTTACTCCTGTGTTGCAATAAATAAAATTGGATCAAGCAGCCGAGATTTTGAAGTGAGTGTGTTAGGTCAGTGCAGTTCATTTATCCTGATTTACGAAGATAAACATGCCTCTTTTTATGATCATTTGATTCTTTCTTGAACATCTTAGTCTATGAAATACTCCGCCGGCCGAGGACTGCAGTTTCGTGCTTATTAGCACTCATCAGCCCGGCAAAGGAAAGTGACTGGGCTGGGGATGGAAAACCTCTTAAGGAAGCCAAGAGTGCCAAACAAACTGGTAGCTAATATAGAATTAGCACAGACTAGACCAGGACCGGATTTTGGGGAGGGCAGGTGGGGCTACTGCCCCGGAGACTCCACAGCAAAGGGGCCCCCACAATACCATTTTTGCAAAATATCCTAACTTTCACCGGTCGAAAATACCGCATCTATACATATATATCAAAAAATTCGGATATATATCAAAGTATCGGATATTTTTGAAAATATGATGATCTTTTCGAACCCTGATTAGGGGCCTCCACTCCTTCGTTGCCCCGGGGCCTCCACACTTCCAAATCCGGTCCTGGACCAGACAAGTGACCGAAGTAATGGTTTCGGTTCAACTAGAAGAATGAAGGCAAAGCATGGTACATTCAGTAAATTACAGGTCGTCTGGTCTGTGCTAATTCTATGTTAGCTACCAGTTCGTTTGGCGCTCTTGGCTTCCTTAAGAGAATTTCCATCTCCAGCTCAGTTACTTTCCTCTGCCGGGCTGATGAGTGCTAATAAGCACAAAACTGCAGTCCTCGGCTGGAAATGACTGAGCTGGCGGTGTATTTCATGCATTTCTACTTTATCCCTGGCTAATGGGCTGTAATATACTGAATGTACATCTTAGTCTACTCAAATAAAAAAAAAATTACTTACATTCCATTTGACATTTGCTGACATGCAAAGATCAATTATGTGGAAAGGGTTGAACATTACCCAGAAAAATATAAACATATATGTTACTATGAGAGACCTAAATCTAGATAGTGTTGCCATTTGCCAGTGAATCTCAACAATTGCAAAGCAGATGCATTGGTGAAATACTTAATGTTTAATTTTATGTGTACACATTAACCAATGAATGTTGACATTCACTTGTTCTGGTTTTTCACAGTAGCATATGTATCTCTGAATATTAAGAAGAAATCATACTTATAAATGCAGTGATAAAATAATATAAGCTGCTTGTTTTGTAACACAGAACTAAAAAAAAATAATACATAAAATATTCTTTATTCAATTCTTATTAGCCTTCAATTAAATATATAATTTATATAACATGCATGATGTATGAATTCTGATTTTATGAAATATTTTGATTTATATCCTTTGATAATTTCTACTCTCTTTATGCTCCTTCCTTGAAATTTTTTCAATGCAAATTGAAATTTATGTATCAAATTCACACTTTATCCTCATTCCCAAATTTCAATTTTGCCTAAAAGTAACTTTTTAGCAATGTATAAGCAAGACTACAGTTCTTTTTGAATAAATTCTTGACCTTGGCTGATTTTAAAATCGTTGTTTGCTACTTTTACAAAATCAATCCATAAAGAATGTAGAATAAAGTAAATTATAAAAGTTAGAACTCATATTTCTCAAAGGCCAATCGCTTTTGAAAATTGTGTTAAGTCCTAAAAGTACAATAGCGATCCTTTCTTATCTGGAGCCGAAAATGTTCATTCATTCATTCTCTTTAATGTTTTATATACTTTGTTTAAAAGTTATTTCTATATATATCTGATCAAATATGATCTTTTCAAGTACTTAACTCATTTTCAAAAATATGCTCGTGATTTCAAATACAATGTTTCAATTTCACCATACAGGTACGCCACAAATCCAAGGAGAAAATTTGGAAGAAAAAGAGATTATGTTGCAAGAAATTACTTCTCTTAATTGTGTTGCTTTTGGAAATCCTTCTCCTACAGTTCATTGGTATAAGGATGGTAAAGAAATGCTCTTAAACAATGTTGGACAATTTACAGAAAATAATAATCAGCAGCTGACTATTCTTAAAACAGAAGAAGCTGATTCAGGAATTTATACCTGTTTAGCTACCAATGAAGTTGGTCAAGCAAGAAAAAGTTTTAAGTTAACTGTTTTGGGTAAGTATCCATACCTTCTGTTTTGGTTTTATCACATTTATTGTTCATCATTATTTTTTCATAGTTATTAAATAATGCACATATGAGTATTTTTTGTCTTCAGTTGTAAAAAATTTCCTTTTTTTCTTGCATATTTATTAAAAGTTTCATTATTTTTGTTTTAAGAAATTATTCTTTTTTCATAATATTTTACCTTCCGTGAAAAATCAAATTTTCAAGTGAAATTTTTAACACATAACTGATTTCAATTTGTCTATTCTTGAGGAGTTTAGGCTTACTGCCTCTTCCTCTGATTAGCTTAAAAGAGCCTATTCAAGATGCAACATGTGTTTATTCAAGATGATATAGTGTTGAATTCAATTATCATCTACAGTTATGCCTGTTTATAGCAAAGTCGATTGGACCAATTAGAATTTCACTATAACCAGTGGCGTCCCTAGAAAGGGGGGGGGGGGGGTCCTCCACGGGTCACCCATCTGGGGAGTTGCACCCTAAAGAGAATTGCACATTTTTGGGAAATATGAAGCTAAAATGCATTTTTAAGGTTACGAATTTGAAAATTGCTCAGAGGAAAACCCCCTTACCCCCCTCACTTTTATTTGTTTTTTGTACATTATCCCACTTAAAATTTTGTTATTACATAAATGTAGTTGTTTCTGAAAATTTGAATTTTATGCTTACATTAAAAAAAATTTCTTTTGCATCTGTGGGGGAAGGGAGGACCCCACAAATTACTGCCCCGGGTGAAAGCCATGCTAGGTACGCCACTTCTATAACCATTACTTCATTTTAAAAGGGTAGTAATACATGGCAAAACATAAAGGGAATAAAACTACTGTCCAACCACGGATTGTAGGGAATTTTCAAACGTCCAGATAAGATGAATCTATCTGAATGAGGGGGAAAAGTAAAAATTTGATGCTGGTATTCCGCTTCTTTGAATGAGACTCTGCTCCTGCAAAAGCTGGCATCGCTAAAAAATAATAGATTCGTCCATTTCCAGCTGCTGAATGGATGTTTGTCTTTCCAATCCGTGTTCAGACAGTATTGTATTTTACCCATAAATTTGATTTCTGCAGCTTCTCTATAAATGGGCGAGATCATGGGCGTCCATATGCAAAGTTGCAAGGGGGGGGGGGGTCAAATATTTTCCCCGTTGTTTAGCTGGATATTTTGCCCGTGGAAACTGATTTTAGGACAGATTAGAGTCATTAAAATTTGACATTTTTATTAACTTATTCTTTAATGGCTGGAGAAGAAATGCTTTTGCATTTTTGCAAAGAAAAAAGTACTAAAAGCAAGGAAGTTCTAATTTCAAAGGGGGTCTTGAGCCCCCCCCTCTTGTCCCCCTATATGGGGGCCTTGGGCGAGACGATTTTTAAGATGATCTAAAAATAAAAATTAATCCTTAACATGATAAAAAGTGACGAATGCTTTTATTTTTATTTCTGAAATGATTACTATTTAATGTATTTTTTAGCCTTGCCACAAATAAAAGATCAATCCGTAACTGAAACTTTTCGAGTCAAGGAAAATGATGATTTAAATCTTCATTGCGAGGCTGTTGGAACACCTTCACCAACAATAATGTGGATGAAAAATAATAATCTTTTGCCAGCAACATTGTACCCTGAAGAAACAACTTTAAGACTACATAATGTTACAAAGAATGATGCTGGAAGATATGCCTGTGTTGCTTCAAACAAAGTTGGGACTGATGAGAAAGATTTTAATGTCATCATAATGTGTAAGAGCTCTCAATTGCTTTGTTTTATTCTTTTGCATTGAAATATTGTTATTGATTTATGCAGATATTCTGTTCTTTGTGCAATAATTTCAATCTTTTAAGAACCAGATTTTTTAAAATTTTAGCTATTTACTAGTGACTAGTTACTAGTGGACTTAATTCTGGACACTTTTCAATATTCATCATCTAAAATTGTATAACAGATTTATTTATTTCACTTAAATCATTTATATATAACTTTTCTAATATGTATGTATTAATTACATGTGAATATTATATATTTTTAATTATTAAACAATAGCAAATGTTACAATAACAATAATATAATTTCACAATATTAAATCAGAATTTAATAATCAATATTAAATCAATTATTCAATCAATATTTTGCAGAAAACTAATACTTCTTATTATTTTTTTATTTACGAAAGCTTATTATCTTAACAAATCAAAATTCATTTGAAAACAATATTTGTTTATTAATTTGCATTAAAAAATAAAAGAAACTAAACATATTATAGAAGTTATAAATTAATGATTTGGGGGAAATAAATAAATCTAATAATTCATTATACAATGTTAATGACGAAATCTTTAAAAAAATTTAAAGTTTCCAGAATGAAGTCCACTAGTGTACAGTTTAAGTATGAAGAAAACAAATAAAGTCGTTTTTAATTTTCATTAAAATCTTAATTTAAAATTAAACTTAATTTGAAACAGAAACCGAGTTTGAAAATATAAACGCAAGCACTACTTGTAGTGTAAAGTAACTAAATCACTTAAACTTCTATTCATAATAGTAAAACAAATGGAAGTAGCTTCCATCAAGTTATCAGGTGGTGAAAAAATTGTTTTCCTTTAAAACTGTTTTTCAACTGTTAAATGAAATGTTTACGCAAGAAATACTTACATTTTAATACTTAAGGTGTTCTTATGCTCACCAGCCATGTTTCTTTCAGAAAACGTTGTGATGGCTGTTCATTCAGTAAAGCTGCTATTCCATGTGTGAAATAAAATATTAATCTGCTAAAATATGCGCAACAATGTTAAAAGTTCACTGTTGCAAGTTTTATATTTTTTAACTGTGGTCACAATAACCCTTGACCTTCTTTCATCTACATATACTAAATAATTTTGCTTTATTTTTACCTATTTATATTTATTAAAATGTATGATATATACAGTTATATATTTATATAATTTTGATTTTCTTTTAGCACCCCCAAGAGTTGAGAAACCCTCAACATATTTTAAGCATCCCTTGAAAGAAGAAAGGAAAGAAAGTTTAGAAAATCAACCTATTGTGTTAGTTTGTCCATTTTCTGCAAATCCATTTCCTCATTTTATATGGATGAAGGATTCTAAGATGATTGATGCATCGATTGATCCTTTTATTAGCATTTCTAATAATGGAAAGAATTTGCACATAAAACATGCAAAGGCTGAGCATATTGGGAAATATGTTTGTATTGCAAAAAATGAAGCTGGTGAATCAAAATATGAATTTCTCATTGATGTATTTGGTAAGAATTTTCTTTTATTTATTTTATTTTGTGTGTGTGTATTTTTTTTTTTTTTTTAATCAAGGGGCACCTGCTGAATGAACCAATGATAACTTAGATTTTTTGAATATTGAATTTTTTTAGGTATCAATAAATTTGTCTTCATAACAGTGATAGTAATAATATTGGTTTTCAAGTCTATGAATTATAAATGTATGAACTAACTAACCAGGGGTCATTTTCGGAAAATATGAGAAAGCTTGATCCTCCTCCCCTTCCCCTAAAAACTCTTCAAATATGCATATAAAAATCTTTGAGATCATTGATTATCATTTTCAAAGTTTTTTTTTTTTTAATAATTTTTCACTTTTAGAATGTGTTGTCAGCCCAAAACTTTGGGAAATGCCAGCCCAAAATTTTTGGAAATTTCAGATCACATGCACCCTTGGAACTAACAGCAATTTTTATTGATCAAAATATATATTTAATGAAACATTTTAAGGATGTGTTTGACGTTTTGTTCAAACAATATTTTAGTTGCTTATCTATGTAACAAACTAACGTAAATTTAAAATCTTTATTTATTGAATTATCTAAACTTTTCTTGTACAATGTCGCAAAAAACTCTTTGTCCATTGCATGTATTCTCTTTTTATTAAATTTTCTTATCATTCATATTGCAACTTTTTCCTTTGAAGTGACAAAGTTTAACAGGAATATGTGGCTGAATTGCAATTTATTACTATGTTGTAAAAATATTTCTAACTAAACTGTACGTAATTAGCCGATGGTTTGATCTTTG
Organism: Uloborus diversus; assembly: GCF_026930045.1. Lineage (NCBI taxonomy): Eukaryota > Metazoa > Arthropoda > Arachnida > Araneae > Uloboridae > Uloborus > Uloborus diversus. The sequence goes on from NC_072735.1 coordinate 15,904,403, forward strand.
ATGCATATGCACTTTTGTTGAAACTCTTATTGGATTAAGATCTAAATTTTAACTAGGCGAATCAACATTGTTTTGTTCTACCTGTGTTTTTTTTTTTTTTTGTATGAAAATTTTTAACATAACTTGTTTTTCTCATTTTATTTCAGTTTAATTGGACATATGCTTCATTTTCAATAATTTCTTTGTGTTTGATGTATTATCTCATGTTATGTAGTTGTTCTTCAAAAGTATTCAGAAAGTAAACTGCTGATCTGTGTTGGTTTATCTAAAGTTAGCGATATAAGTAGATATATAGTAAAAAGTTCTGGCTTTGATTAATCGTGATCTTTATGTTTAAAAATAAAGTTACTAAGAAGCATGAAAGATAGTTTTAAATGGTCTGGAAAATTAATAATACTTTTATTTTTAAACTTCAATTGTAATTCTCAAAATAATAATAATAATAATAATAATAATAATAATAATAATAGTCACATGCCTCAAAGTACCTACTTTAAACATATGAATCAAACTATTGTGGAATATTTAAGCATTTAGTTGAACTGTTATGAATTTATTAAGCCAACGCAATGTGATGTATTGAGACATACATATGCACAAGTATTTTGTTTTACTTTCAACTGCACTACATTATTTATATTGCTTTAATTTATGTGAAAAGAAAATTTACACTTTTATATTCTTTAATATCTAACTTCTTTTCCTTTTCTTCTTCACACAATGAAGTACCTCCATCGGTGACTGCTGAGCTGAAAAGTAATTTAGAAATAAAAGAAGCAGAGGCCCTGAATATGAATTGTAATGCCACTGGAAATCCCAAACCTTCAGTGTTATGGCTAAAGGATGGCTCAGAAGTTGAAGAATATCTTAATAAAATTCAGTTTTCTCCTGATCATTCTAGCATCAAAATAATCAGTGTTGAGGTAATTTAATAGAATTATTTTCACTTCTTTTCTTAATATCACAATCTATTTTTTGCATGCATTTGAATAATATAACTTACTTTAAGTTTTTGACTGTTTTCAATTTTTGATTGCAAGTTGCTCATCAAGAATTTATCGTGAATGGTTGTTCATAGTTTGATCAATGCAGTGCTTCCACTACTGCACCAATCTAAGTCAGAACAATGATCCTGCTGCATCCTGCAAAAAAAAAAAAAAAAATAGAAAAAGAAAAAAAAAAGAAAAATTAATTTGAATTTTGACATCTTGAATTCAAATTATGTTTTTTGCAATCATGAATGTGTGTATGTAGGCGTGTGTGTTTGTGTGTGGGGGGTATGTGTGTTTGTGTGTAGGGGTATGTGTATGTGTGTGTAGGCATATGTGTTTGTGTCTGTGTGCAGGCATGAATGTGTGGGTAGTTGTGCGTATGTTTTTGTGTGTGTATGTGTAGGTGTCTGTATGTATGCGTGTGTGTATGTGTTTGTGTGTGTAGGTGTATGTGTGTGAATGTGTTTGTGTATGTGTGTGTATGTGTGCATGTGTGTGTAGTTGTGTATGTATATGCGTGTGTGTTGGACATGGATGCAACCTGGAGACGGGTTTTGCTATAGGAGCAGCATCGTGAGGAGCCGGTCAACGGTGGTGCTGGCAGAGGGTGCTGGTGGAAAAATAAAATGATACGAATTCAAAACAGTCAAATGAAAGCAATAAGCAATCGTGATTGCTCAAAAAAATTGCTTAATTCTGAAAGTTAAATGCAAAATTGATTTTTGAAATAAATCAAGTGATTTTCTTTTTAAATAAAGAACAATTTATAAATTATATTCTCCCGTGAAGAAACTACTTTTTGTTCTGCAAGTTATTCATCTATAAATATTAGCTCTCACCTGTGTTCGAAATATCAACTATAGAGATGGAATTATTAAGGCCAATGAAGGACACATGTTGTGTCGCATGTTTGTGCTAAAAGAAAAGTTGCAATTTTTAATTCCTGCCATAAAATTATAAAAATCTAATTTTTCATTTTTGTATTAAGAAAAGTAAAAGTTTTGAAGTGTATATTTAAGATTACAATGAAGAGAAATAATATTTATGTGTATCCTTTGATCACGTAAGTACTGCTGGTTTCAAAAGAAAATGCTTTTTTTTTTGAAGTATCATATTGTCATGCTGAAAAGTATGTGGCACTAAGTTCACTCATGTTAACTTTATTTAGTGGTGTGTAGATACAAATATATAAACATACTGTCTTGTACATTATGATAGTTGATAACATTTTTAACTATCACATTTCCTACCATGAAATTTTATCTTCACTTAGGCTCACCATTCTGGAAAGTATATTTGTATTGTGACTAATATTGCTGGGTCGACTGAAAAAGAGTTTAATGTCGATGTATTAAGTAAGTTTTTTTTTTTAATTTTTAATTTTGATTTTTATAAAAAACTTTTTTTTAACCCTAACTTGTTTATTTTGCTTAGCATAATGTTTATTGCAAATTAATTTGTTTAGTGCCAAATTATCTAATAATAATAAGTGTGTAATAAATATTGTAACTAAAAGGTGTACTTTCATGTAAAATTTCATAATTTTGAAAAACAAAAAAAGATTTTATTTGATTAGTGCTTTTTTTCAAAAATTTCAATAGTGTAACGAGCAGCAATTTGTGTTGGATAACTGTAATACATCTTGTTAAGTTTTCGAATTTCACTCTTTTTTAGTATATGGTGTAAGAAAATAGTTTAATTTGCCAAATGCTTTATTTTCAGCTTCTCCACGCCTTAATAGCAAGAGTGAAGAAGCAGTAGGTCGCCCTACTACTTATGTTAATAAACCTGTTACTTTAACTTGCCCTATTTCTGGGAATCCTGCTCCTCAAATCAAGTGGGTGAAGAACAGAAAGGAGATAGATCCTCGTGATGGAAATGTCTTCATCCATGATAATGGCCTCAAATTGTCCTTTTTAAGGACCAAAACTGAAGATTCTGGATTATATACTTGTATTGCTGACAATGGTGTTGGAAATACATCATATAAATTTGAATTGGAAATTTTAAGTAAGTTTTCAGTTTAATTTGACTGTTAAAAATAATTACAGTAGAACCTCTCAATAAGGGACACTGACGGGACCGGACATTATGTCCCTTAAATAGAGGTGTCCCTTATTCGGAGGTATTTTAGTTTATGCATGCTATGTGTTAACTCAGTATATTTTTTTTACAAATTTAAACTATAAAAATTTAAGATTAAATACTATATTTTTCATATTTTCTAAATAAAATTCAGACTTAATGAATTTTTTAAGTTTTAAAAAATTTTTTAATAATAATTTAGTCAAATCGCTAAAAAGGGTAGAATTTTCTGCATTCTACACAATTTGTTTCAATGCTCTAACTTAAATAGGGTGCGAGTTATTTGTGTTTTTAGCTCGAACTTTTTTAGGCTTAGCTAAAATTTAGACACTACTTTCTTTGTTAAATCTATCAGTAAAAAGTGAAGGAATTGTCTCACAGTTTTCTTTTTGACACCATGGAAAAGAGCGTTTTTTTACTCCAGATCTAACTCAACCTATGGTCGAAAAACTTAGTTTCTAGCTCCAAAGGAAAAAAAGTTACTAGCCGTTAAAATTCAAATTAGGATAATCGCAGGTTCATTAAAATTATTGATGTTTTACTTGGCATTGCCATAGTTACATCTTTTCGATTTGCATGTTTCTTCTTTATCATTCACAAACTTGAAGGGTTTCGATTTTAATGAAAAATCTTAGGCTCAAATCAATTCAAGCCCGTAGCTAATGAGCAAAATATATGACTTGAGACCACGAATATGAAAGCGACTTTTCAAATGTACAAAACTGCAGTTTTGCAATGCGCAGGAGCCCCTTTGCCCTTATGGCTCTACAAGTTGAAACAAGTTATTTTGAAATCCGAGGAAGAGGTGCTTTTTGATCCAAACATAATGCATTTTTAATCTGTTTCTTTTTAATTGACGGTTTAAATCTTTGTGAATCAAATAAGTTTGTGAAGTAATCTTGGGGGGTTGGTGAGCATTAGTGAGCAGGGGGCAGAGCCTCCTAGTCTTCTAAATACAAGTAAAACCATCCAATGTTTATTCAGTAAATTACCGCCCATTAGCCAGGGCTAAAGCAGAAATACGTATTTCTGCTTTAGCCCTGGCTAATGGGCGGTAATTTACTGAATATACCTTGCCTCGCGTTCAATCTTCGAGTTGAACCGAACCATTGCTTCGGTCACTCGTCTGGTCTGCTAATTCTATATTAGCTACCAGTTTGTTTCACACTCTTGGCTTGCTTAAGAGGTTTCCATCTCCAGCTCAGTCACTTTCCTATGCCGGGCTGATGAGTGCTAATAAGCACGAAACTGCAGTCCTCGGCTGGAAATGACTGAGCTGGCAGTGTATTTCACGCATCCAATGTTTGTTTCATTGCAGTGCATCCTAAAATTGAGCAGAAGGACATCAAGAAAGCTTACTATGTAAAGGAAGGTGAATCTATAACTATTAAATGTGTTGTAACTGGCTATCCAAAGCCCATTATTACTTGGCTGAAAGATTCCGACATTGTTCCTCTTCATTCCTCACCTCATATTTATTTCACGGAGAATTTCCAAAGTTTGAAGTTAAACCATGCAACATTGAAAGATGCTGGAAAATATACTTGTATTGCTGGGAACGAAATCGGTACAGCTGAACAGGATTTTAAAATCGATGTTCAAGGTAAGAAGATTTTCCCTCATAGTGAATAATGTTATAGTTTTGATATTTTTGCAGCAAAATTTGAGTTTATTTTCTTGTGTGACATTTTCAGAGTTGACAACTTTGGAGAAACAATGTGAGGAGCATCTGTGTTGATTTTAGGAGCAATTTAAAATTTTGCGGAGCAGTTCGGTATTTTGTATAAAAATCAATTAAAAAAAACTGAAATTGTTTTATAGCTTTAATAAATCATTTAAGCAAGAGTATAAAAATAGTTATTTGTAAATTCATTAAAACAGCTTTAAACACCATTTCAATCTTTGAGCATAAGCATCTTTAATTTCCCATATTTACATTTTTGTTATAATAAAATAGCAAAATTTAAGCTTGAAAGCTTTTGGTCGGGAAATGTGGAGCAAATGAACTTCTGTCCGGAGCAGCCCAGTTTCACCATTTTTGGGGAGCAGTTGGTAACCCTGCATTTTTTTGGTTTGTTGAAATTTTTGTGACTCAAAACTGACATTTTGAATTTTACTTTTTAGTGCCTCCTAAACTAGAAGCCTCTGAAGAAAAACCAGAAAATAAATCAGCAATCTTAAACAAACCAGTGTCATTAAGCTGCCCTGTGTCAGGTATTCCTCCACCTCGTGTGAAATGGTATAAAAATGGACAGCTCATTAACTCTCAAGTGAATCGTAATATATTGCTGTCCTCTGATGGCAGAAAGCTGAAAATTTTTCGCACCCAAGAAACTGACTCTGCAACCTATGTGTGCATTGCTGCTAATGATGTTGGGAAAGTGGAAAAGGAATTTAATCTAAATATTCAAGGTAAAAACTGATTACTGTTTAAAAATAAAATTATTTCTGCAAATATAAAAATTGATTTGTTTCCATCAATTTTTTTTCTAAATTTGTATAACCTTATATGATTTAGTAAGAAGTAAAGGGATGTAATTGGCAAAATTAAAAAATTTGGAAATAACCAGTTAAAATAGTAGGTGAACCTGTCCGCTGTCTTGGAGCAGAGGTAGTTCTAGTAGCCCTGGTAGGTTCTGTTATACAGCATGATTTAGACACAATTTTCAAGGAAAGCCTACCTAGGACCTTATTTTCAAATGTGTTTTACTCACAACTTGAAAATGTCCACTTACATCCCTTTGCTTCTCACTGTCTCATATATAGTTCATTTGTTTGTTATCATTGTTTTTCAGTGCCACCAAGAATAGTTGAAACAAATAGTGTCTTAGATTATTACTCTGAAGATAAAGATGAGAAGCAGAATGAATTGAAAGCTGTTGAAGATGAATCAGCTCAACTTGAATGCTATGTTGATGGAAACCCAAAACCATTGATTCTGTGGATAAAGGACGGACATTTGATAAATGCAGATTCCAATGACCATTACAAAATTTACCATGATGGACAGTTGTTAGAAGTTGATGATGTTAAGCCATATGATGCTGGTCTTTATACTTGTGTTGCTTCAAATATTGCTGGAACAAGAGAAAAAAATTTTGCTCTCGATGTATATAGTAAGTTGTTTGTAATTGTATTGATTTTTTATCTGAGTATTGCAATGTACCATTTCCTCAAATATAAAAAACTACCTACTTTAAAAAAACTGATTGACTTGTGCAGAAAGATGCTCAGAACAAGAAAATATAGACAAACATGCAGACAGAAAATTTCAAAAATTGCAGAAAATTGGAAAAAATTATTTTTTTAGCTTGTCCAGTGATGTAGCAGCAATAGTCTAAAAGCTGTTGCATCTGCTGAAGAAGCTGAAAATAGTTCTTCATATTTTATTTCCACATAGATGCAACACTGCCCTATCCCTTCCGCTATTCCATTCCTCCCGATTCTCCCCTAATGAAAGGACTTTATAATTGCATGGAAAATGAATGACACTGTGTCTGTCTGCTATTTGGACTTTTAACTATACAATGTATGTATGTCTGTATTTTAAGTAATGAGAATAAGTCTGCAAATTAAAATGTTGTACAGATATCTCTATAAAACTTAAGTAGTCTAGTAGTCTTAAGTAATCTAGAAACTTAAGTATGCTCTTTGAGTATTAATACACTTCTGCTGTCTAGTTTTCCATGATTTGTATGCTATCTGAAAGTCAGCAAATTAAACATCCCCCAAAGGATGAGTGCGAGCTTTTTTGACAGCATCTAGAGTTCTGCAGTTGCATGCTACGATGGTGGCTCTGCTCTGAGAAAGAGGAAATAGTCTGTAAGGATAACATTGGGGCAGTAGGGTGGCAGAGGAATTATTGTGATGCCATTTTTTTGTCAGGTACTCCATAACCAGGGAGCAGGTGTGACATGGTGCATTGCCTTGATGAAGCTTTCCGTCACGGGTGAACTGAGTGTGACCGACGGGTGAACTGAGTCTGGTCACACTCGGTTCATCCGTCTGTGCAATATTTTGTGCAACATTTGTTTGCTTTTTCTCTGTTTAATGCTTTGATGCATTTTGAGCTTGCATGCTTGCTCTGAAGGATGTTACATTTGATGACTCTCAGGAAATTTACAAAGTATGGAAAATTCGCTTGTAAACGTGTGTTGATACTTCAGAAGCATACTTTGAATTCTGAAGTTTTGTTGTGATATCTGTAAAACATTTTGATTTGGTGAATTTATTCTCATTGCTCCTAATACAAACCCTGTACAATCATTGATAGAACACAAGAATGTTTCTCCTGCTTTCTAGTGCTATTTGGCAAACATTTAAACTATGTACTATGACATTTTCAATAAATAACTCAAACATATTTTTATTCCAGGAAAAATAATGATTTATTTTTCAAAATATTTTCTTTGAAGAGTTTTTTTTTTTTTTTTTTTTGCCCAGATATGATAGCTTTTTTAAGTTTTCATTTTCTCTTCATAATTGTTATTTCTTTTTGCACTTGTTCCTAGGCCCTCCCAGAATAAAAGGACCAAACTTTGAAACTCACCAAGTATTACCCAATCGCCCATCTGCCCTTGAATGCTTTGTGGATTCTAATCCCTCGTCAGCAATTGGTTGGTTCAAGGATGGTGTTAAAATTAACTCTGAAAATACTTTGCTGAAAATTATTGAAGATGGTCAAGTGCTGCAGTTTGTAAAGAGTAGTGCCAGTGACCATGGTCACTATACTTGCATTGCTGAAAATGCTGTTGGAAAAACAGAAAAGAACTTCAAGGTAGATGTCTTTGGTATGTAATAAAAATGTTGCTTATTAGAACGATAATTAAATCAAAATGTTTAATGCTCTTGTTTATTATTTTTTTATTCATACTCTTTTTTAAGCTGTTTTAACTGAAATTTATTGTGTTGTACTAAATTAATTTTTTATTTGTTTTTCAAATATTGCCTTCTGCTGCAATTTGCTGAAACATTGCATGGCGTGGGTTTACTTCAACCCTTTTCCAGGACTGCCACCAGCGATTAAAAAAGCGACTATATGCTAGTTGCCAACTATAACAACTATTTTTCCCCAAATTAAGAAAAAAATAAATGAAAATTTTTTGAAAAAAAGCGCTGCTGTTTCAACCTAAAAGCAACTAAAATGTAAAAAATACAACAGATGTAGAAAAATAGAAATGTGCCTTATTTATCCATAAAGATCAGTAAAAGTCTTTCTTTCCCTCCTGGCACCGTGAGGCACCCAATGCATATTTCTTGCCAACAAGAGAATACCATATAACATTAATAACTTCATGAAAGGTAATATTAGTTTTAGTGATTTTCAATTACAACTTTGTACATTTCCTCTTACTATAGGAAGTATAGTTTAGGTTTCACAAACAAATGCACTTCATTTCAAAAAATGCTGATTCATTGATTAGCTTTCTCACCCTTGGTCATATTACCAGTCTTTTAATAAAAATGCAAAAATAAAAAGGTAAACTAATTAGTATTATAATTTAATTCGCTCCTAGTACTTCATTTTAATATTTAGTTTTATTTCAAGATATGTTTTACAAAATAATAATGCTTTCTAAATTATATCATTAAGAATTTTAAATTTAATTTTCAGCTGCTCCAGTAATTCAGGCATCAACTTTTAAACAAAAAGTTTTGGAGAATGAAAAAGTTTCAATGGAATGTGTTGCAAATGGAAACCCAGAACCAAACATAATATGGCTGAAAGATGGCATTATGCTGTCTGAGGAATTGCTGAAAAATGTGGTAATTTAATCAGTGAATGTTTTTGCTTTGGAGAAAACTTTAAGTCTATCTAGTTGCTTATGTAACTGTTCAGTTCCTTTTTTTAAGCTGTTTTAGTATACTTTTTATAATTACATTAAAGTTAAAAGTTTGATTGAAAAAAGTCCCATGTCCATAAGGCTAGTCCTTAATTACAAAAAATCTTAAAGTTCCCTTAAAGGTCCTTAACGTTCTCCTGTTCTCTTTGAAATTTTAATTCAGCTGAATTAAATATAAATGAGTATCGCTAATTTGTTTATTTTGATTTAACTTTTCCAGTTTTAGGGGAATGGGGGCAGAGTGCAATGGTGAAACATTTACTCTGCTTTTAGTCCCTCCTATCTAGGAATATTTTTATTATATAGTAACGCACTAGTTGCCAGCCAGTCGAGCTAAGAATAGAAAATGGTTAATGTGTGCAGTGTTTGTTAGCCAAAACGAAATCACTGATTACCTCACAAAGAAAGTTCCCCCAAATGATCACCTGATTGTCACACATAGCTTGCGTTCAACAAATCTCACCGGCGGACCGGTGAGTAACTGATTGCTAACCTCAGCGTTCTTGAGAGCTACGGGTTAACTGGTTGCTTCCGATGTCGTTTTATGAGCCTCACCAGTTGATCTATCGGTCGACCGCAACTCTAGCTAGTTGATTGGTTGATGGAACCATGTGACGTTTTTGACCAATTATATGTATTTTTCACCTGCATGTTATTCGTCTGTGTCATATCTTCGCAAGTAACCGGTGATCAACGGAAAGCGTTCAATGAAGCATTGGTTGGTGAACAACCGGTTAGTAACCGCTGACATCATTGCTGTCATGTGATTAACCAACTGGTTGCTACCAGTCGTGTTCATCGAACATAAGCTTGGTAGATCATTATGGTCATAAATTTCTTTGCAGTGTTATTATTGGTGATTTTCTTTCGGCTAACCTCAAGAAACTCTTTTCTCTCTTATACAATAGCCATTTTCTTTTCTTAGCTCAATTGGCTTGCAAGTAGCGTTCTCTACTTCAGGCACTTAATACCAGAAAAAGAACTTTTGTGGTTTTTCGCTTTTTTGTAACAAGCTGTGTTTGATTTCACTTGTTAGTATTTTTATGAAAGTTTAGAATGGTAAAAATTTCTTTTGGACTCTCTGTATTTTAGTCATCAAAAATTATTTCGTATTTATTATTGTTGAACAGTTTTCCCTCTCAGATAAACTTAATATTATCGTATTACATTTGTACTTAAGAAATATAAACAGTGGCATACTAACAGTAATGAACCTTATTTTATATTGAGACCAACATTTATCAAACTATGGTACTTGTACCTCAATAGTACTTTAATTATTTCTAATATTGCAGTTTGGCCCAAAACACTTAAATAGGTATTGAAAATAAATGTGAGATGACACTTTTTAGTGTAGTTTACAATGATATGTAGGGTAGGGTGGTTCAGAAAACCTTTTTTTCAGCTAGAGTCCAGGACACCCTCTATTTTTTTAGACTTACTAATAGTATTATGCTGTAAAAGTTTAAGCTTCTTACTCAAATTTTAAGAGGGTGCTCAATGACCCCTTTAACATTAGCCGTACTGTAGAAAATGTCACAAATTTAGAAACATTTAATTTCCTCAGCTGGTTTTTTTTTTTGTAAATAATTATTTTATTCCAATGTATATGCATATTACTCGTGTATATTATAATATGTAGCATTGTTTTTTCATTTCAATGTATGTTTTAACCCCCCTCCCCATACTGATGAAGTTTGGGGGAGGGAGTTGAGCACTCTCTTTCAGTTGAAATAGGAAGCTAAAATTCTTCCGGTATATTGCTATCCATAAGTATAAAAATATTGAGGGGGTGTCCTGCTATCTAGGAAAAACTTTTTTTTACATGTATTTTTGAACCACCCTAATGTAGGGCTGTTTAATTTTTTTCCATCATTTCGGTTTTTATGTTTGTTCCTCTCTTTTTTTTTTCTTTTCTTATCGATAATTTTTTTTAACCACTTAGATGCAAAATGTAAACCAAAAATTACCTGTTTTTTTCTTTCTTGCTCAAATAAATTTTCAATTTCATCTTCCTTATAAAATGAAACAGTACCTACTTTTTTACCACTTTTATCTAAAATAATTATGACCTTTTATTTTTACAATTACTTAAGTGATATTAACTATTTACTAAAATTTTGTATTACTTATTTGCATATTGCTACAATATAAAAAGTTTTATTTACAATTATAATTGACTAAAATAGAGTAAAAGTATTTGATTATAAGGTGAGAATTTAGAGTTTACTTATTTTAATTAGAAACTAATTTTATGTTTGAGATATATTTTTGATTCTAATTAATAAGTTGCAGAATGTAGTTATAATATTTTTTTGGCAATCTTCATGTAAAACTTGCTTAAAATTAAAAAAAAAAAAATTCTTACTAAGCAATAGTTTTCTTTTTTTTTTTTTTTTTTTAACTCGTGCTTTGTAACAAATTTTTTTTTTACCAGAATAAATATTTTGGAAACTTTTTGATAAGTTTCTTCTTTTTAGTTACAAATTAAATTAAACTTGCTTAAAATTAAAAAAAAAACTTACTAGGCAATAGTTTTCTTTTTTTTTAAACTCTTGCTTTGTAACATTTTTTTTTTTTTTTTTTTTGCAGCATAAGTATTTTAGAAACTTTTTGATAAGTTTCTTCTTTTTAGTTACAAATTAAATCAGTTGAGTTGGGAATATCTTTTCTTGCAGAGTATTTATAAAGTTTCTGATGACACTATGCTTAAAATATCCGAAGCTAAAAGCTATCACTCAGGAAAATACAGATGCATTGCTACTAACGCAGCTGGCTCAACTGAGAAGTTGTTTGACCTTTATGTAACAGGTAATCATGTCTTAGCTTTAGTTGCAAACACTAATATTGATGAAAGTACATCATGAATAATTTTTTCTCATGGCACTTTTAAAAATGATTTTTTTTATGCATTGCAGTACCACCAAGAATTGTCAATACATCTGAACCAAATTTGACTGTTTTCATACATAATTTTGTCACCATGCTTTGTGTCGCTGAAGCTGAACCAGCACCATCTATTTCCTGGTTTAAGGATGGAGAAGTCTTGAACGAAAACACTGATCCTTTTATTCACATACTTCAAGAAGAACAAAAACTGCAGATTCTTAGAACCAGAGAATCAGATCATGGGCAGTATTCGTGTGAAGCTTCGAACCCTGCAGGGAAAGATAGCCGTCTTTTTATGCTGAATGTCCTAGGTAAGAAATTTATTCAGTTTTTTACACTATATTTTCTTTCACCTTAGATTTGCTGCATTGTAGAAAAGTACATAATGTGATACAATTAACCCTCGTTTATCGCGGTTAACTTGTTCCAGACTTTACCGCGATAACTGAATTTCCGCGAAATAGGGTTCTATATTTATAAACCAAATATTTTCCTAATTAGAGCACAAGAAACTTACTTTACGACAACTTAAACAGGTTTCTAACATATTTAGAGCCCCCTAGACATGATACAGCATCCTTTGCCACCATTACATTTGTATTACTTAATATATTGTGCAAAATTAGACGAAATATATATCACATTGTTAATCACTGAGAAATAAACTACACACACACATGAAGTTCTTACAATCTATCTACTAATCTATGAAAATAGCTCAACTTGTTTGATGATGAATTAATTGCCAGTTAGTGACCATATGAGCCCCCGTTCTTCCTCTTTAAATTTATCCTCATTAAAGGAATTAAGTATACACCGTATACAACTTTCAAAGCTAGTACATTGTTGAACACCATTTATAGATGCATTTACATCCCCTAGTAATAATACAGTGATTTATACTTTCCATGAGACAGCGATTCCCTTCACTTTCTTCGGTGATTTTATACCTCCACTACCTCAACTAGTACAACTACACGCCTCAGAAGAGCTCATCTTACTTAAAAAGACATGCATTGTTATTCTTTTGTAGGAAAAAGATTACATGAGCGCATGAAAAAGGCTAATTACTGAATTTGAAAAAAAAAGTGAAAAAAACGCGAAGTTGTGAAACCACGAAAGTTGAAGCGCGAAGTAGCTAGGGATTACTGTATTCTGTATTATGGATAAATAGTAAATATTTATTTTGAGATTAATAGGATAAAAATGATAGGAAAATGCATGAAAAAATGGAGAATTCATGTGTTTGAAACAACATTTGAAGCTGTTTTGAGTTAAGCATATTTAATTATGGAAACATTTAGTTACTAAAGCAAAATAAACTCCACAAAGCATTGATTTCTATGTTTCATAAACTGGATCTTCAATGATAAAAATTTGGCTTGTGTTCTTGGGGGAATAGAAAGATCCTTGAACTTTCTTCCCTGGTTTGTAACCAGTTGTTACATTGCATAAGTTTAAATTCTCATTACATCACTCCCTTTGGTGCCTTTGGGATGATACCCTATTGCTGCCAAAAGCTAAAACAAGTCCACCTATTCTGTCATGGGCAGGTAAATGGCAGTAACTGCAGAAATGAGTTTTCGAGATAATTGAAGAAAGGTGTTTTGGACTCCATACTAATGATAGGGAAATGTTGGAATTAGAAACATTTCCCTATCATTAGTATGGAGCTTATAAAATATAAGCTCCATAAAATCTTTTTCAAGCTTATTTTTGGCAGAAACCAAAGAAGCAAGCTTGTACAGTAAAGTTAACATACAATAGATGACAAAAAAGTTTTAAAAAAAAAGTGAAAAATTTGCAGTTACCGTAAACTGGGGCTACTTAGACCCAAAATTTCATTATTTTTGCTAGTTTTACACTGATTTTTTGGTTAAACCCATAATGTGCACTGATAACCTTATTTTTACCACTTTTCAGACGTTCTGCTACCACCTTAAGCCTTTTTTAAACAGTAATTTTAACTCTTTATATATATATTTTTTCTATTTTTTAAAAATTGGGTTCAAGTAGCCCTGTGCTGGGGCTACTTGGTCCCACTCAGCCAAGAAGCTGTAAAACAGTTGGTGGTATCAAGAAGGACCAATGATTTTGAAAGAAAACTCAAAACATACATTCTAATGAGCAAACTATTCATATAAATTGCAAATTATTTATATAAATTAATATAAAATCAACGTACATTCATAAAAACAAATTTTTAGGCAAACGTAATTTCTCAAATAGAAATATAATCTAACTACAGCTAAAACCAATTGAAATGCTCATTATTTAAACATTAGAAAGAATGAAAACGCCTCAATTTAATGTCTTGGGTGGATTCATTTTCTCTGATATTATTTAATACCTGCTCTTCCTTGCTACAAATACTACAGGATACCCAGGCTTGTTTGTGAACGATCTTTTAATTTCCTTTTTCGAGATGATATACTTAAATCAAAATGAGCTGATGCCACTCTCTAAGACATTTCTGTGGAGTTAATTGAATCTGGACACAATTGTAATTTTTCCTCTTAATAATCCGCATATCTCCTACTTCAAAGGATTCTCTTTTAATTTCAGACCCTTTTTATCCCCAGATCTGAAAGTTATCGGGTATAAATAGTAGCTAACCTCTTTATTTTAAAAAGGTTACAAACCTTTTTATGTGTTTATAATTTTTATTGTGAATTTATTTCTATTTTGATGTCTTCATAAAATCTTAATTCAGAAATATATATATATATATATATATATATATATATATAAGGCAGTTCAAGTTTGGATTTAACCCCATTAAACAAAGCTCTAAAGAATGCTGTTAGTTTACCATCCTGTAAATTTAAACCATTTGTAAACAGTCTTCATTAAAAATATGTAGTTTTGACCGGTCATTGTATTAATTTGAAGTAGTGCAGTGTCCAATTGCTGTTATTTGATTTGATTGATCCCAGGAATTGAATCAGGATAATTTTGTGTTCAGAAGCTATATTAACTTAAAACTGTTCCTCTAGATAGAATCAAAGAGTCTCCCTTTCTCCATATTTGTTTCTCTGTAAAAACTAGAAATGCTGCTGGCGAGCACAAAAAATTTGTCTAATATGCTTCTAATCCAAGGCAGTTTTAAAATTGCGACCTATATGTCAGGATCAATTACAAAATTATCTGTGTTTGAAATTTCTTAATACAGGAAACTACTTTTGTAGCTTAATTATTTTTGATTTTTATGATACTTCAAAATAATTAAAATGTGCACTTTTATTTTTATCACATATTAAGTTTAGTTTAATGTTATTTATGCATGTAAGGAGATTCTCCTTCTCAAAATCTTATGATTTTATTATGTTTCTGAAGATGATGTTTTCCACCAGTGCCTCCGAGGGTTAGAAATATCATACAGGAAGATTCAAGAACAAACGTTATTGAGGGAAATAGCACTGAAATTAAGTGCTATGTTCATGGGAATCCACAACCTACTGTGTCTTGGAAAAAAGATGGACAGGTAAAGAAAAAAAATATATGTGTATAAATGATATGTGTTTGTGGGGTATAACTGTATATGAGTTTTCTTCATTTACTTTTCCTCTAAGATATGTATGATATTGTCCCTCGCTCGCAAAAAATCATTGATTTAAAAAAACTATAGTTTTACTTTAAATATATACTTAGTGTGCTATTCAAGTCAATATTTATATTCTTTGAATATGACTTGAAAAAAAAAATGAGCGATTCTTCCATGTAATTCCGTTTGAAGCAAATGTACTAGAACACTCATTTACTATGTATTATACTTTCTTTTCGCTTCTTCATTTTCATTTTATTCCTTTTTTTTCCTTGTTGTGTGTGTATGTTATCAACTTTGAAAAAAAATTACAAATATTTCTAATTGATTTGCATTACTAATGAAATACCTTACTTTCAGTTTTTGTATTATGCATGTGGAAATTTAAAGGATGTTACAAAAAGTTTTCTATGTTATTTGTATTGATGCTGCAATTCTTTGTATTTTAAATGTACTAACTATTTCTTGCTTTGCATTACTTCGCTTAGAGTGTTAATAATTATTTATCATTATTATTATTTTTTTTTTCTTTGGCAATTGGAACACTCTTAATTAATAAATTTATTAATGTGAATTTTTTAGAACAAGTGTTAAAACATATATATATATTTTTTTTTTTTTTTTGAGTTTATTATGCAGGAATATACATTAAAAAGTTTGATGGTTCAGAAGATCAAGTGTTGGGATTTTTGGGTCGATGTATTGATACCATCAATGTTTTAATTTTGAACATGAATGTTTTGAAACATCAATGTTTTTTCATCGATGTCACAGCCCTAGTACAGATATTTGCTTTGGCTGAGAATTATCTTTACAGCTCGTCTTCAGAGTGTGATCCATGAAATGTGGTGCTGTTTTGTTTAGCTTAAGCCTATTGTGTAAAGAAATGTCATAAATCATGATCTAAATAACATTTGAGACTGAGGAAGTTAAGCAAATTTATTAAGTACTAGCTGTACCCGACGCGCGTTGCTACGCCAGCAAAAAAATACATCATTATACTGATTTTCATGACAATCGGTTGAACGGGGCAGAAGTTGCTACTCTGCAGTGCCACCTGGTGGCGAGTGGCTTCAATGAGCATATTATGCACCTTCTCCGTGGAAAAATACATATATATAGCAATTTTCATAATAATCGGTCCAGGTATCAAGTGAAGCCGTGACTATACTCAAATTTTGTACTCACGCAGTTTGCAAGATCAATCAATCGCGAAAAATATCAAATAGAAAAAGTTTTAAATCCCCCCATTGCATGAAAAGCCATAAAACAATAAAGAAAGAATTTATTTGTTCAAACTCAAGAAAAATGGCAACAGCTAACTTCTTATCAGTGAGATCTTTCACACGAATTAATTTCTGCAGCCGATAATTTTATTCGTATTTATCCAATGGATTGTGACTTAAATTGGAATAAAAAAGGAACTATCGATCGGATTTTTTTCGAACTGGTCTATAAACATTCCCAGTACCAAAAATAACAAACGGTGATAGTTTCAGCCAAATCTGCCGGGTAGTTTTTGAGTTCATGGATGACATACAGACAAACATTCATTTTATATATATATAGATTAATATATTGAAGAGTAAATGGAAAGTAATCAAAAATGCTTTGTGAAAATTTATGAGTAAAATGAAAAATCAACTCAATGTAGCACCTATTATCGATCATGGCAAGAATATTTTCGAAATTGATTGCTCAATCTATTTGCATGGGTGTGACAGTTTTACGTATATATTTGCACTTTATTCGGGTAATTTTAAAATCTCGCTTTTAACTTTTATATATTCGTGTGTGAGGAAACAATATTTATCATATAATGAAGAATCATTTTTCTAAAACCTTTTCTTGCATTTGAAAATGAAAAAAAAAAAAATGATGGTTTGAGCATGTTGCAGATGTGACCATACTATCCTTCCTGCACCACATACTAATCATTATTTTTCAGGTACTAAAATCTTTTTCAAAAAGTTGATACTTCATATTATGATACATTCTGCCCACGGATTATATGGAATTGGCAAACTTCCAGTTAAGATGAGTCTTATCTGAATGAGGAGGAAAAGTAAAACTTTGATGCACATATTCCGCTCATTTGAATGTGACTACTTAATTTAGAGACTAACATACACCTGCAAAAGCTGACATCCCTGAAAACTAATAGATGCGTCTATTTCCGCCTGTAAACCGGATGTTTGCTTTTCTATCTGTGGCGTACGGATCACCATGACGTGGATGATGATTGTCCAGGGCGGGATTTGAACCACAGACCTTTGTTATGCTAACCCAGTGCTTTAACCACTGAACCAAAAAGATCTCAAGGTTCGTTAGCAAAGTTAGGTTATGTGCTCTCTGACATACGCCAGACTACTCCCCCCACCAAGTGATGGAGCAGGGAAACGAGAGAACTATTTAATTTTTATTAGCAGATAGGGTCTCTGACAAGTTCTGGCTGTAGTTGTGCCGTTGCAATTAGATGAGCAATCCACAGTCGGGTGGAAGACTGAGCAAGTTGTTCAGTGCTCGAGGAATGAAGGGCCCATGGTTTATTCCTAATGATACGTTACATGGCGCCATCTGTTGAGTTGCTGGGTCACCATTAGGTGGCGTACGGATCACCATGACGTGGATGATGATTGCCGGGTCGGGATTTGAATCACGGAACTTCGTGATGCTAACCCAGTGCTTTAACCACTGAACCAAAAGGACCTCAAAGTTTGTGGGCAAAGTTAGTTATGTGCTCTCTGACGTACGCCACATACCTAATCGATGGTCAGACTGTAATGATTCCTTATATTTGAATACATAAAAGTGAAAAGCCGAAATTTAAAATTGTGGGAATTACTTTGACTTTTCATTGTACTCAGCTTACAAAATAGCTTGTTTGACCTAAGAACAATCATCTTTTATAATTTTATTTCCAGATAATGTTTCCTGACAGAACATTTAAAATGCAGCTTCTTGATAACAACCAGCTTTTACAAATAGCCAATGTAGAAGCAGAGGATGGTGGAAGATACACATGTGTGGCTACAAGTCCTTTGGGAACCGAAGAAAGGCATTTTGACCTGCATGTTCAAGGTAATTTTTGGCATTAATAGTTCAATAAATAAAAAAATGTCATATGAAGTAATACATTTACGGAATTTTATTGTTATGTTTGCAACCATTTTAATGGTAACAAATGTAGTTATACATAGTTATACTTTCATTGGTTGATTGCCTTGATAAGGATTTTTTTACCATAAGAGTGCAAAATTGACAAGCCATGACCAAAAAAAAGAGAGGCCTGGAAGAGATTCTTGAGAAGGCCAGAACCCACCCATGGCTGTCGTACCACTGAGGAAGGAAGAAAGCTATACTTTCATCAATGTGTTACCAATAACTGAAACTTACATGCAAATTTAAAATTTAGGGGAGGGAGGAATGAAGTTTTTGGTTTATTAAAAATGTAAACAATTAAAAATGAGTTATTAGTCATTTAAAGAAATGTCCCTCATGCTGTATTTCAGCAGCTAATTCCAGTTCAGGTTGTTGTCTGATGTACCTTGAAAGGAAAAAGAAAAAAAAATTGATGGGACCTACCCCTCTTGTTGGTTGTTGGTCTTGTCTTGTTGGTATTGAAACTTGATTAAAAATGCTACAAATACCAATTTCAAAAAATAACATTGCATCCTTTTTTCTTCATTCCCTGGAGAACTAACTCACATTATCTTGATTCTAAATTAAGACCTGAAGAGAAAAAACAAAGAATTTTAAAAAGAAAACACTCCAGAGAATTTTTAAAAAATAAATAAATGAATTAAAAGTGAAATATATGTTCTACCAAATAATACTCAGATGAGGTAAAAAACTAAAATGATGACTATTAATAAAAATAAGTCACTTTTTTTTTTGCTCAGAGATTTTAGTTTTTAATGACCACTCTGAAAAGTTGCTTTTACTTTTTTGTAATATAGATGAGAAAAAAATGATGAGGCTTGAAAAATAGAAACTGCACTTTCTCAAAATTATTACATTCTCAGTATGGAGAAATAAGATTCGCTAAGTAAAGAGAACATCCTTTAACCCTCCCTATCACAAAATGATAAAATTTCATAGGGACTAGTTTTTTTTTTTTTACTGCAGTATCCTTCTCCCACTGCTTACAGAGCAGTCTTGGCATACCAGGGGTCAATTCGGATACAAATTGGGTGTACTTTGGGCACCTTAACAAAATTCCATATCGTAACAGCCGTGTCATCACAGAATTTTGTCTTAAAATTAGACCTTTCGCAAAATTTCATTTGTGAAAATAGTCATTACAGAAAAAAGCTTCCATCATGCTAGTCATGCCCAGTGAAGTCCTTTAGGCCAAAGGGATTTCAGATCAGATTTGTCACAGCTAAACAAAATGGCAGAATTTTTTCGTAAAAAATATATGAAAGAAAAATGCCCCCAAAAATAGTTATTTTTTTCACGAAAAGAAAAATGTTCTTTTTTTTTCAAGAAGAGGACCTAAAAATTAAAACCTTGACTAGTGCCTGCATGCAATGTGGATCAAAACATCAACCTGATAACATTTGGACTGAAACATCCAAGATGATTGTTGTTGAAGAAGAGCTGTCATCAAAAATATATTTGGAAATGGCATAAAATTTTGACAAAGCTACATACTTGAAACTAAGCTTGGCTTTGCAAAAAACATTAGCAGATCTAGATATTTACTGTACAATGCAATTTTGTTCTTCATTATTTAGTCTTGATCAGTAAATAAATATGCATTAATAATTAAATTATTTTTTATCCAGTTCCACCAAAAATATATGATGATCAAAATACAGATTATGTTGCTCTGCTGAACAAACCGTTAACTATACACTGTGAAGCTGATGGAACACCAAAACCTGTCATTACATGGATGAAAAACGGTCATTTAATTGATCCATTTCTGGATCCAAATCTTCAATCTCTGAAAGAAGAATCTGCTTTACTGATTCGCAGGGCTAGACTTGAAGATTCTGGAAAATATACATGCATAGCTACTAGTACTGCAGGCCAGGATGAAAGAAATTTTAATATTCATGTACACAGTAAGTTAATTTTCTTTTTAATATGAATTCAATCTTGGTACTTATCATGTGTTAGAAGATAGAATATATATACGAAAAATCTGCCTAAGACACATTAATAAAATTATATTATGCATTACTAATATTTTAAACCTTATCAACAGTTAATGAGTTGCGGTGTTAAATATATGAATGTTAAGTTGATGTAACTATTTTACTTTATGAGCTCGTAAGTATAAGCGTAGGCATGTATATGGGGGTCACCTGAGGGCCCCTTTACCATCATGAGTTAATAAATTAAATGCTGATACAACCCCTAATTATCAGTTCTGCATTCTTGTGCAGAACCCTCTGCTCTGCATACTTATGCTGACTTTAAATATTTTTGTTTGTGACATTTCTTAGAAGAGCACATTAGTTTTTTACGTCTCCACTACGGTGTCAGTATTTAAACTAATTAGATAAAGGTTGGTTCCTCCAAGAATATTTTTTCAAAGAGGAAGTTAATTTTAAGATACATTTAGTCTTGTTAGAGAGTCAGGGCTATTAAGGGGAAGGCGAGGGTTTGGGAGCTCCCACCAGAAATTATATGACATTTAATTCCAAAAAAAACAGAATTGTAGCTTATCTTTGGTGAGGTTAGGGGATCATCCTCTAACATTACAAAAATTGTCAGTTAAGTCAGAAGTGACTCTATTCTGAATATTTTTAGAAATTAACGTCCTAAGACTGCGATTTCAGACTTTGTTTGATAACGATGAGAAAGAGAAGAAGCATGTGGTTGGAGGTTCCCTCCTATAACCTTTTTTGAAATCAAACTTGATTTCAGGTTACTTTAAGAAGGAAGGTTTCAACAGCTCTCCCACAGAAACCTCTAAGAATGAAATTTTTAGCTACCTGGGAAAAAAATGAGTAGTTTTGCAGCCTTACCGCAGCAGTTTTCCTAAATTAAAGTTTAAAACTAATTTTATGCTATTTCTAGAGATTTTAAAAAGGGGTTTGGGGGATTAAGGATCTTTTAAAATGGAAATCCCAAATAAGCAACTACAGGCTATCTTTGCTATTAACATTGGAAGAGAGTCGTTGCATTATGAAGGGGGAGGGGGGGCTATCCCACAATTTTTTTGAAATTGATGTCATTAGGAAAAGTATCAGGGTTTGGATTCCATTTTTAGGAAATACATTCGAAGCTATCTTTTATTATGTTCAAGACTAGGGGCTCGCTACAGTCTAAAACAGGCCCTTGTTCTGACAGCACAAAATATGCCCACCGTCCCCTTACTGCCCAAAGCATGTCCACTGCCCCTTGCTGCCCAAAAAGAGTTCACTGCCCCTCAGCAGCCTCTCACTGCCTGCCAGGGGGTGATACCCCCATTGAGAAACACTGCTGTAAAACATTAGAAAATTCTTTTGAACATATTATTACTTTTAAAACAAGTGTTTGATTATTGTTGTATTAATGCAAGCTATCATCAAATTTGGTTCTGTGGAACCCTGGAGTTTGGAAGTCTCCTGGGTCCTGGGGTTCCATGAGTCAAAATAAAAGTATGGGAAAATATTTAAAAGCACTTTTATTTTTTGTCAAGTGTTTGATAAGAATAAAATATTCAATTGAAGTGTGTCTAGATAATATATGTGTTGACTGATTACTGTGGAAAAATAATACAAGAACTCCTCAGGTGCAAGAATATTGTAATGGTAACTGACACCTAGAGCACTAGTAAATGCTATTTATTTAATCTATTTATTTTCATACCATACAAAAGGGTTTAGTAAATATTATAATACAATTGGTTTTCTGTTTAGCAACAGTCTGTTTAGCATCAGTTTCAATTTAAAGACAATTTTCTCATTTCCTGGCCATTCACTGTCAAAGAATTCTTTAAAGCCAGCAGTTTCTGTTGAATAAGTATTTTCTTTAATCGTAAGGCAAAAAAGTACTTTGTCAGAAGCATAGTAAGAAACAATCGACTGATTTTGCTTTGCACCAAAATTTGATAGCCCTTGAGGAAATTTCCTGTCATAGTTTTAGAAAAATCAATGAAACTGAAGAGTTTCAAGAATATCACCAAGATTTTTTTTTTTTTTTTTTTTGCATACCAGAATAACAGTAAGTTGTACAGATCTTCAACTTTTTTGACCGGATTAAAAAGATGCCAAACAGAAAGAAAGAGAGAGAGAGAAGAATCTTTTTGCCTTTTATTGACTTTCGCATCAGGATGTATAGGAATCACCAAACATCCAAATATTCTGTTGCTATTAATAAAATGTTATGTTTTTTTTCAGCGCCTGCTTCTGTTGATGATACTAATTTAAAAGAAGAAGTATTAGGACTTCTAAATGAAACAACTGTTTTTCTTTGTCCTGCGACTGGGATTCCACTACCATCCATATCTTGGCTTAAAGATGGGGACCACATTGAACACGTCAATCAAGATACAAAATACCAATTTTTAGAAGGTAATTTCATTGCTCTTTATAGAACGGAAGGTAATTTCTTACCTTTAATTTTGGAAAATAAACAAAAACCTTTTAGTTTGATCTTTGTACTTTCATTATTTTAGGTGGAAAAACTTTTAAAGTAAATTTTGTGAACGAAAATGATGCTGGAAAATATACCTGTGTGGCATTCAATGATGCTGGCTCAGATGAGATAAACTATTTCTTGGATGTTATGAGTATGTGTTTCTTTAGTGGTTGACTTAATTACATCTAAATAGAGAGTTGAAAGGACCATTTTTCTTGATTCAGTGAGCAGCAAAGGGATGTAAGTGGACATTTTCAAGTTTTGAGAAAACACGTTTTAAGTTCCTCTTTTAGGTAGGCTTTTATTGAAAAGTTTCTCTAAATCATGCTGTATAGCAGAACCTGCTAGGGCTACCAATATTATTTCTGGTCCCCTAAACAGAGGAGAGGTTCACCTACCATTTGTACTGGTTCTCTCCAAATTTTTAACTTTGGCATTTGACGTCCCTTTGCTTCTCACTGCCTCATTTTATTTTTAAATTTTGTTTAAAAATGTTATTAGGTAATTTTTAAGTCATCTGGTTATTTATTGGCATCTGCAATGAATTATTTATTTATTTGTAAAATACTTCATTTGTACTATTCTAGACATTGGTTCATCTCTTTTTGATAACAGTGCACTTCCACACAAGTTATTTCTTAAAATAGTTTATAAAAAGTCTTAAAATAATGTATCTTATTTCTTTAGTCACATTTCATTATATTCAGTTTTTAGTGTGTTTCCTATCCTAATGGTAATGACTCATTACTAATGTGTCACGTACTGTCATTCAACTCTAATTTTTTGAATAGAAATTCCATATTAAAACAGTACATAATGTGGATAGTTTTGCATTGAAAATCATAATTAGTGTTAAACTGTGAGCTTTTAAAAGTGCTCAGCTTATTAACTTTTAGTGGAAGCTCAACCAGGATGTGTGATAGTTCTTGAAAAAATATATTTATCTTGTGCAACATCAAGAAGAGCCAAAGTTAAAAGTAACTTGTTTATTATGACTACGATATATACAATGACATGTTAAAAGAAATATTGAGAACATGCTCTTTACAATATTAAGTAGCTCATTATACATTAAATGACTTCTGAAGCCAACATTCTAAGTCAAAGTATGAAACGTTAATCATATTGAGCTATGATATTCATGTCAAAAGCAGTAAGCCGAAGCTATCGGCAGAAACGGACAGACTCAACTGAGCTGCCGAAAAAACAACAACCAAATCTGACTTGGGTTGAAATTGAAAGGGAAGGGAATGAGGCAAAGTGCTGGGAGCTTACATGCTATTGGCAATTTGCATATTCTACTGACAGGATCTTGTTGCAAGAAGGAAAGAACGAATGAGAAAAAACTAATGCAAATTAAGGTTGCCAACATTTTTGGAAAATAATTTACCTCCTTTTGTAATATACAATTGTATTTAATTTTTAATATTTATTGTTATGTATGATGCTTGAAACAGTAAAATGTGTAAGAAGAATTGTGTGACTGAAAACTTTTATTCAAAAAACAAAATGCAAAAAAAAAAAAAAAACAAAAGTTGATATTGACTGCAATTTTTATTTTTAGCTCCACCTGTCATGACACCTGCCCATAATGAATCAAAAATTAAATCTAAGGAGGGTGACACTGTTCTTTTTGATTGTCCTGTTCTTGACAATAACCATATTGGTGCAGTCACATGGAAAAAGAACGGGAACTTGATAAATTCCATCTCTTTGCCTCCAAACTTCGAATTCTCGCCTGACAATAAGCGACTAAAGATAATAAAACCTCAAGCTTATGACTCCGGTGTTTTTACCTGCATTGCTAGCAATTCTGCTGGAGACTCTGAGCATGAAATGGAATTATTAGTTCTTGGTATGTTCTTTGACTTTTTATTATAGAACATGTTTTTTTAATTGCATTGATTGTGATTAAATGTTTGTTTTAAGTAAACGTTTTTGATAAAATTTGCTTCAATAAAAAAGCTTGCTTAGTCAAATGTAAAATGAGATCACATTTTGCAATAAAGTAATGTACACGTTTTTTTTTCAACTTCCTATTAATGTGCGAAATAGTTTAGGAAAAATATTTAATTTTTTAAAACATTTTATTTTGAAAGTTTCATGTCTTGTTGGTAGAGTATTCTATTAAATTAGTAAAACCCAATTTTCTTCAATTTTTCTCACTTAATTACTACAATTAAATCTGTTTTGTCTGAGATTTCAAAGATTTGTGTGTCTGTTTTGTGTATTGTAGGTTTTATTGCCATTTTTAATATTTATTTAAATCTTGGATGAAGTAGTTAGTAAAAGAATTGCTCACATATAATTGTTTATAATGATTAATTTTTATTTTAATTTTAGCACCTGCGAAAATCACACATCCACTCGATAACATTACTGCTATTTATGTTAAAGAACAACATTCAATAACACTTGATTGTATGACTGCAGGACATCCTAAGCCAATCATTACTTGGCTAAAAGATGATTTGCCTCTTTTTCAACAACCCAATTTGGTAAGATTCTTTTTATCCTTTTTCTCATCTTTTAAAATTAGTAAGTGAATAAAAATGTATATACAGTAGAACCTCCCTTAAGGGACACCTCCGAATAAGGGACACCTCTATTTAAGGGACATTTTTTCTGGTCCCAGTCCCTTTGAATTGGAACCTCCATGTATTTGCCTCTAATTAAGGGACACTCTATTTAAGGGACAAATACAGAGAAAAACTTACAAAAATTAATGTGTAAATATATACAAAGTATTGAATTTACAAAAATTTAAGTGTCTCAAATTCAACTAGTAAAATTTTGACATTGTAAAATTTTTGCTTAAATTTACATCTAAGTTTTTCCCTCTCAGCAACTTATTCAAGTAGTCTAACAGTCAATGGATAGTCAACGACCCATGAATAGTTTTGTGTAAATAAAACTTCAAATGTGAACACTGTTTCGAATTTAAATTCTACTGAATTTTAAATTGCCTGAAATCAAACAAGTTCATGTAAGGAAATACTACAACATAATTCATGTATGCTACGAAACTTTACCATTGTCAAATTTTTGATTAAAGTTTAATTATTAAAAAAAAGAATTTTGAGATTTGAATAATTTTGATTTGTATTCAGTGTACATTAATAATTTTTAGCATTTTATATTGAATATTAATAGCGTTTAGATTTTACGGAATTATACTGAGTTGAGTGCTCAGCATTCATCAATACATCTACCTCCGAAGAAGGGACACTTCTATTTAAGGGACAATTTTTCTGGTCCCCTTAGTGTCCCTTATCGAGAGGTTCTACTGTATATATATATATATATATATAGGGGGAATGTGAAAAAAAATATATTCTACATTCAACCAGCACATAATTGCGGCTAGAGCATTAAATGTATTTTAAATATTTGGTGTTATGCTTGTAGTCCAGGCGTGCACAGTAAGTGCAAAATAACGAAATAACCGTTGCCATTAAGTAGTTGTATGGGCCACGTACAACTACTTAATGGCAACGGTTATCCATTCAACTCTGATGATACGTAGTACTGAAACCTGACTCTGGGAGGTATTAAGTGGATGTGAGCCATGGCGACCATATCGACTGGAACGAATTTGACCTGAGTTTCGATTTGGATTAAGGACTTGTATTTTTGAAACTGGGTGAGTAATCTGTTTTCTTTTATTTGCAGGTCAGAGCGGGTGGGGGGGGGGGGGTTGCTTTCACAAGTTGGCAGTAGTGTTGTCTTTTTAGACTTTCAAATGAATTAACTTTCAATGTTAACTTGTGTGCTGCCGACCTCTTCAGAAACCTGCAAATTTTTATGTATAACCACTGCTCCCGCTCTCCGTCGACGAAGCAGTGCCCACCCAGTTAATTTTTAATGTAGTTGTGTTCAAATTGTCGGTTTTGCATAACTTGTTCAAATTTTTCAATTCTTTGTTATTTCGTCAATTTGTTATTTTGCACGTACTTTGCACGCCTGGAAGTGGACTACAAGCATAACACCAAATATATATAAATGTATATATATATATATATATATATATATATATTTATTTATGTATTTATTTATTTATAAATGTAGTACTCATCCCACCAAGGACAATAGCCCTCCTCTAACACTACAGAGACCCCCCAAAAATGAGAATCCCGAAAATAAGATCAAAACCCCTTCTAAAATCAACTTCTTCTCTCAACAAAAAAAAATCAATGGCACAGACTACGCCACAAACCTCTGTGCATATTTTCTCCTATACCCCTGTATATTTTCCCTGTACTCTCACACACAGGGAGACATTTATTCAGCTATATGAGGAAGAACCTCACTAGAATTTAAGCGAGTTTCAATTGAAACTTTGTGATTGAATTTAGGGCATGCTTATTTTTGAGTGTGTTATTGTTGCTCATTTTTTGGTGAAAATGTCTAAATGCATAGTTTAAGCTTCTTTCAATCATCTTGGCTAAGTATTGAAGCAATAACAGCCTGATTGTTGCCCAAAGGGAATTCATGACTCAATAATAAGGTGAAAATGACTAGTCCAAGTATTATACCCAGACGTACTCTCGAAGAGGAATTGATGGTGCAGACTGTGCCATTGAAAATTTCAGGGTGAGTATTTTAAGGGATATTTTTATCTTCTTTGGGAGTGTTCTCATTCTGGGGATACTTTGTAGTATTTGAGAGAGTGGACCATTGCTTTGGGGGGGGGGGGATGCTTGTTATCCTAATCAAAAATTGGTCAAATGATAACACATCAAAATAATTTAAAAAATTATCACATCCCTATTATACAAAGTGACCTAGATATCAGCAAAATATTATTTGTTCTGGACTTATCAAGGCCCCATCAAACTGATCGAGTTTGAAGACCTGGAGGAGTTTTTTGCAGAGCCTGTTCTGGTTTTAGAGAAATCCTTAGACTACTGAAATGGGAATTGGTTGACTATCCCATTCTCTTGATTTCAACTCTTGCAGCTCATTTTGTGAGGCAGATTAAAGACGTAGTTGATGAAACAAATCTCCCAAACCATCGCTAAACTCAAAACTACTATTCTGGAGGTCATTGGAAGCATAACGCTGCACAACACTCTAGTGTCGCCCATACCTACAAATATACATGGTTTAACTTGTGGAAAGGTGGCAGGCAAGCATATGAAACATGTTGTAAACTAAACTCTGGGATCTTCATCTGAGGAGTGACCCTGAGCAAGTCAAATTTTGAGTAACCCCAACTGAAAAAAGTGACTGTGTAATTGATCATCAAGGACACTTTAGCTGATAAAAGCCAAGAAGAAAGCCTTGGGCAGGAAGCCACTGAAAACATGGCAAATTTCAGACTTTGAAGACAGAAATGAAATAGAAACAGGAAAACAATAATCTAACCCTTAAAAATTAATAAAATGAAAATCTTCAAGATTTTTAAATCTCAATATCTAATATATAAAAAGGTTTTAAGAAGAGAAGTATTTTAACAATGTTGGATGTAAGAATATTTAAAACTGCTATGGGTTACACAATGAACAAATAAACAATATTTTAATAGAAGCATGTAAAAAAATAATCACCAGATATGGATTTAAAAAAAAAACATATTAAATTTTAAATCAATGAATTTAAACAGAAAAAAAACAAGTAGAAAAAAGTGATTTTGCATCATTAGGAAATTAATTAGTTTAAAAAAAAATACATAGAAAAAAAACTGAAAACAGTATTAAAGAAAGCAGGCAGAAAATTGCATACAGCAAATAGCTATTAGTAGTGTGGTATTATAATCAGTAAGAATTTTTAATTTGAATAATACAAGTTTTCAGAAATCAAAATTTGTTTCTCTCAGCCTCGATTACTTTGGGTTTTTGAGACTTCACTTTTTCTGAACCATCACAATGCTCTAAAACATAATTTTGAAATAGCTTACTATGTTTTTGGGGAGTAATGTTATTTAACATTTTTGTAATTTTGAAATTGCTTTCTATATTTTTTGGGAGTTATGATACATAAAATTTTTGTATGCAATTTTTTTATTTTTGATCTATAGTAATTGCTTAAATTTTAGAGTTTTCCAGCATTTGGGAAGCTGAAGATAATTAGTTCATCAATTCATGATGCTGGCTTATATACTTGTCATTCAGAAAATGAAGGTGGCTGGGATGAAAAGTTTTATAACTTGACAGTTTATGGTAATTTTGTTTTGTATTTTAATGTGTACTTTCTCAGTGATTAACTCTCCCCTCCCACCCATCAAAATCTTTGGCATTATTGTGAATTTATGCATGCAATTTCTTTTAAATGCATATAATCATTCTTCATGTTTCAAATGGCTTTATTTTGTGAACTGAAATCTGGATGAAGAACAGTAAAAGTTAGATGCATACAAATAGGTATTTTCCTTTTACTGTGATTTATTATTTTAGTATGAAAAAAAATCATCATAATAAAATAGCTTTGCAAAAATGTTACTTTTGCTCTGAAGGTCCCTGTGTATATTTTATTGATCAAAAGTTCAAAGTCTCCGAAAGCTGACTAGCTGAAGCCTAATTTTTTGATCAACACTACTTATTGCTTTTGATCAATACTGATTACTAATTTTTAGATCTACACTACTTACACACTTAAATAAGTGACCAAACCAGTCTGTCCAAAAAATTCCCCTCCCCTTCCCTACATGTTTAATACAGTTTTGAAAAATGGAATTGTTTCCTTCAGTCAAAAGTAGTCCTTTTTGTCATTAAAATTGATAGAATAAGCAAAAATAATAATAATAATAATAATAACATGGACTCAGAAAATACTTTCATTTTCCCAACAGCTATTTTTTAATTAATTTTTTAAAATGTCCGATTCTTCAAACAAGGCGTGGTCTTTATGACGTCACAAATGATGCATTTTGGCGCATCTTTGGACCGCATTTC
This sequence comes from Uloborus diversus, assembly GCF_026930045.1. Lineage (NCBI taxonomy): Eukaryota > Metazoa > Arthropoda > Arachnida > Araneae > Uloboridae > Uloborus > Uloborus diversus. Next base: position 15,934,227 of record NC_072735.1, read on the forward strand.
CTGGTTATGATAATCAAGAAGCGAATTACAATTGTGCTCTACACTTTCTATCAACCATGTCATTGCCAATGCATGTGAGTAAAGATGAAAATTAAATATTTTGGACCGTGAATGGCAACACTGAGTGGCATTTCATAATTTGTGATGTCATCGGCAGAAGGGTTAAACGATGAAAGAGCACCGATTTAAGTAATTTTTTAAAAATATTAAACTTGAAGAAATTATTTAAAAAATGGTCAGATTCTATGTTTTTAAGCATGCTCTTTCAGAAAAAAGTACTTTTAAAATTTTGGAAACGACCCCATTGTAACTTTTGCTATGTACGTGCCTGCATGTATTTTGTAGACCAGTATTTTATTACAGTAATCTCCTGATTATCCATTGCCTATCACACTTTCGGGGAAAAAATAATATTTTGGCGCTGATTAACTGAACGTAAATAAGTACAAAAATTTCAACTTAACAAGTGTAAAATCTATTTTTATATATTCTGATTTTGTCCTTGCCCCTCCCTTCCAATGACATCTAACTGCCCAATGTCACTGAATCCTGATTAGTTGAAACCTGATTATTAGATCAACACTACCTGCTGCTTTAGATCTACACTAAGTGCTGATTTTTAAATCTACACTACACCCACACCTAAACGAGTAACAGGACCAGCCTGTTAGAAAAAATTACTCTTCCCTTCCCTATGCGTTTTTAGTGTAACCTAACTTGATCTGTTTCAGTTAATCTGTTTGCAGAATTTTCTCGCATATGTGTGTAATGCATTTTCAATAATGAGCAAACTTTTTTTTTGCTTCTACATATATTTTTTACACACACTGTTATCATTTTAGCTATAGCTTAAATATATGCAATTGTATGATTGTTTTGAGCTATTCCCCTGCCCCTTCTCTACACATTTTTGGTGTAACCTAGCTTGATCTGTTTAAGTAAATCTGTTTACAGGATTTGCTGGTATGTGTGTGGAATCTATTTTTAATTATGAGCAAGCCCTTTTTTTGCGTTTACATATGGGTCATTCCGTGTCAGATCATCACACGGTTTAGGACGGACCGTCACAGAACTGGATGAAACTTGGTACATGAAGAGATTTAGCCCAGTTATGAATGAAAATGCTAAAAAAAAAAAATTCTTTCACCTCATTCAAAAGTTATTAAATATTAATTATTCAAATTTTCATCAAAAAATGCTACACTTTGAGACGGTTAAATCTCATTTTCTCAGAAACTATAACAGATACAAGCTTGAAATTGGTCTTGTTTTGAAGCTCTTTTAATGTGCTTTAATTTGATGTGCAACTTGATAAAATCAAAAAATAATAATTTTAAAATTTAATTAAATTAAATTTTAAAATTTTAATTTCTTAAAAATGGACAATTTTAAAATTTTGAAAAAATTCACAAAATTACTTTGTGTTATCCTCTAGCATATTACCAAGTTTCATAATGGGATCTTAATGGGATCAGATGATACAGGGAGGACAAGTTTTAGATATATCAAAGTTTCTGCTTTTTGGACAAAATACCTTTCTGATGGATTACTCAAATATTATTCTAAGTTATTAAATTAGCACAGGAAACTATAAATGAACTGCTAATAGTAATGTAAAACCTTCTAATGTCTTACACCTACTTTAAAATTGAATGAAATTAAAATAATAATGGAAAAAAATAAATAAAACTCACACTAACTCTTTTTTTTAAAAAAAAGAGAACGTCAGCATTGTCCTACATTTGTCGGAGTTTTTTACTCTCTAAGCTGCAAAATATTTACAATATTGTTCTTTTCTTCAGCTGGTAGAGTATATGTCCTCCCTGTTGGCGTGATGGGATTTACTTTACAATGTGAGTGTACTGCTTTTGATTATTTTTGGAAGGGGTTTTGGTAACTTAAGGTGCAAAATCCTTTCTTCCAAAAAAATATTGTCGCCCCCATGCCATAAAATTATGACAGGCTTTTAATTCATTTCTCCCTTTTCTTTAATATTAATAGTAACTATTATTTACTTATTTTTTTGTGTACTCTAAAATTAATATTGCTACAAACAATTCTTTTGGCAAATTTTACAAAAACAAAATTTGATTATACCCCCCCCCCTTTTTTTGGAATTAGTAAGTTATCTTTTGAAACTAAGGGGGGGGGGGGTGCTTTTGAGATTTTATGGTACTGCTGACTGAACTCCACAAGCAAAAACATGAAACATGTTGAAAAATTGGTCAATCCCAAACCAGTGACAGGTGGAGAAAAAAGCAGTGAGGCAGAACGAACCATTGTATCTCATTCTCAATAGCCACCCCCAGTCTGTTTCATTTTGTTAGCAAAGGGGGTGAAAAGGGTAGCTTACTGTTTCAGATCTGAATTTGTAGTGGATTATTTTAAGTTCACATCCCCAGAGAAAATATTTTCTTTTTTTTCCCTTTCTTCCTTTCCTTTTTTAAAATTTTATTTCTTTTTAATTTATTTTTCTCAATAAAATGAGATTTAGATGATTAATATTTTATTAATGAGTTATTTTTCAGGAACAAATCGTACTAAGAAAAGCTTCATTTCTAGTAGACAGTTCTGCATAAAAAAGTGAACATGTATGAAGCATATTTATTTATTTATTTATTTATTTATTTGCACATAAAATAATAACTATTCAGCACAATAACCCATATTTTGGCAGATATGTGAAACTTGTCCTCCCTGTATCAACTGATCCCATTAAGATCCCAAAATGAAACTTGGTGAGATGCGAAAGGATAACACAAAGTAATTTTGTGATTTTTTTTCAAAATTTTAAAATTGTCCGTTTTTGAGAAATTTAAATTTTAAAATTTATTTAAATTTAATTTTAAAATAAAAAATTTTGAATTTTATTAAGTTGATTATCAAATTGAAGCAGATTAAAAGAGCTTTAAAACAAGACCAATATCGGGCTTGTATCTTTTATAGTTTCTGAGAAAACAAGGATTAACAGTCTCAAAGTGTAGCATTTTTTAACAAAAATTTGAATAATCAATAATTAATAACTGCTAAATGAGGAGAAAGAAAATTTTTTTTTAGCGTTTTCATTCATAACTAGGTTAAATCTCTTGATGTACCAAGTTTCATCCAAATCTGTGACGGTGCGTCCTAAAATTGCTCCAAATTGTGTTGATTTGACGTGGAATGACTCATGGGTCATTCCGTGTCAGATCATCACACGGTTTAGGACGGACCGTCACAGAACTGGATGAAACTTGGTACATGAAGAGATTTAGCCCAGTTATGAATGAAAATGCTAAAAAAAAAAAATTCTTTCACCTCATTCAAAAGTTATTAAATATTAATTATTCAAATTTTCATCAAAAAATGCTACACTTTGAGACGGTTAAATCTCATTTTCTCAGAAACTATAACAGATACAAGCTTGAAATTGGTCTTGTTTTGAAGCTCTTTTAATGTGCTTTAATTTGATGTGCAACTTGATAAAATCAAAAAATAATAATTTTAAAATTTAATTAAATTAAATTTTAAAATTTTAATTTCTTAAAAATGGACAATTTTAAAATTTTGAAAAAATTCACAAAATTACTTTGTGTTATCCTCTAGCATATTACCAAGTTTCATAATGGGATCTTAATGGGATCAGATGATACAGGGAGGACAAGTTTTAGATATATCAAAGTTTCTGCTTTTTGGACAAAATACCTTTCTGATGGATTACTCAAATATTATTCTAAGTTATTAAATTAGCACAGGAAACTATAAATGAACTGCTAATAGTAATGTAAAACCTTCTAATGTCTTACACCTACTTTAAAATTGAATGAAATTAAAATAATAATGGAAAAAAATAAATAAAACTCACACTAACTCTTTTTTTTAAAAAAAAGAGAACGTCAGCATTGTCCTACATTTGTCGGAGTTTTTTACTCTCTAAGCTGCAAAATATTTACAATATTGTTCTTTTCTTCAGCTGGTAGAGTATATGTCCTCCCTGTTGGCGTGATGGGATTTACTTTACAATGTGAGTGTACTGCTTTTGATTATTTTTGGAAGGGGTTTTGGTAACTTAAGGTGCAAAATCCTTTCTTCCAAAAAAATATTGTCGCCCCCATGCCATAAAATTATGACAGGCTTTTAATTCATTTCTCCCTTTTCTTTAATATTAATAGTAACTATTATTTACTTATTTTTTTGTGTACTCTAAAATTAATATTGCTACAAACAATTCTTTTGGCAAATTTTACAAAAACAAAATTTGATTATACCCCCCCCCCCTTTTTTTGGAATTAGTAAGTTATCTTTTGAAACTAAGGGGGGGGGGGTGCTTTTGAGATTTTATGGTACTGCTGACTGAACTCCACAAGCAAAAACATGAAACATGTTGAAAAATTGGTCAATCCCAAACCAGTGACAGGTGGAGAAAAAAGCAGTGAGGCAGAACGAACCATTGTATCTCATTCTCAATAGCCACCCCCAGTCTGTTTCATTTTGTTAGCAAAGGGGGTGAAAAGGGTAGCTTACTGTTTCAGATCTGAATTTGTAGTGGATTATTTTAAGTTCACATCCCCAGAGAAAATATTTTCTTTTTTTTCCCTTTCTTCCTTTCCTTTTTTAAAATTTTATTTCTTTTTAATTTATTTTTCTCAATAAAATGAGATTTAGATGATTAATATTTTATTAATGAGTTATTTTTCAGGAACAAATCGTACTAAGAAAAGCTTCATTTCTAGTAGACAGTTCTGCATAAAAAAGTGAACATGTATGAAGCATATTTATTTATTTATTTATTTATTTATTTGCACATAAAATAATAACTATTCAGCACAATAACCCATATTTTGGCAGATATGTGAAACTTGTCCTCCCTGTATCAACTGATCCCATTAAGATCCCAAAATGAAACTTGGTGAGATGCGAAAGGATAACACAAAGTAATTTTGTGATTTTTTTTCAAAATTTTAAAATTGTCCGTTTTTGAGAAATTTAAATTTTAAAATTTATTTAAATTTAATTTTAAATTAAAAAATTTTGAATTTTATTAAGTTGATTATCAAATTGAAGCAGATTAAAAGAGCTTTAAAACAAGACCAATATCGGGCTTGTATCTTTTATAGTTTCTGAGAAAACAAGGATTAACAGTCTCAAAGTGTAGCATTTTTTAACAAAAATTTGAATAATCAATAATTAATAACTGCTAAATGAGGAGAAAGAAAATTTTTTTTTAGCGTTTTCATTCATAACTAGGTTAAATCTCTTGATGTACCAAGTTTCATCCAAATCTGTGACGGTGCGTCCTAAAATTGCTCCAAATTGTGTTGATTTGACGTGGAATGACTCATATGTTTTTTACCTACACTGTCATCACCTTAGCTCTAACCTAAATACAGGGTGGCGACAGATCAGGGAGATCAGGGAAAAGTCAGGGAACATTATCACTCAGGGAAATATCAGGGAATTTTGAAAAAAATAACAAAAATTCAGGGAAAATTGATCAAATGAAGAAAAAAAACATTTTCCCCTTGCAAAATGAAGTACTTTGATTCCCTACAAATTTTCCGCCAATTAATTGTTTTAAAAAAGTAAAATTAATGAGGTGCGATTATACAGTGCCGCATATTTGTGCATCCCTTTTCCTCAAGGTCAAAGTATTCAATCTTAGGTTGAGCTTCCTAAAATTGCTTCTGTGTCTGTAAAGTTGTTTATTTTACTTAGTTTGAATTTTCCTTCCACGCATTCCATGCTAGGTAAAATAAACAACCCTACAGGCAAAGAGGAAGCCGTCGTAAATGACTTTGCTCCCTAGCCTTTACTCATTGTCTTGAAGTAATTAGCATACTGTTATAACGATTTCAAGAAAAAATATTTTTAAAATAATGCTGAAAAAATCTTAAAAGTTATCACTTTGGCGTTTTTCATTTAATTGCTAACACTGAATTTTGACTGAAAATCAAATTTGTTTTTTTGCCATGGTATTATTCGCTGTCATTTCAGATTACATGAAGGTTTTTTTTTCTAACTTTAAAACTCTTTTATTTTAAAACTATATACACATACATTTTGAAATTAATAATTGTTTTTGCATTTCAATGTTGTTTGTTGCTAAGGTAATCTAAGAGTTTTTTTCGACAATTAACAAAATCATTTGAAATTGAGTTGTGCACATAAGTAAATATTTTTATTATTTTTTAATAGTTAAAATTCTGTATTCATTCATTAAAATCAAAGTTCTTGATTAGAGAATAAATAGCTCAATGAGACTGGTTGTTGAAAGATTTCAGTTTGTTTTACATAAACATGTCTATTCTGCCATATGCAGGTAAAGGGCAGTAACTGCACATTTTTCATTTTTTTTTTTTTTTTTGCGTTTTTGTCATATTGTACTTTATCTTTATTGTACATACTTGCTTATTTGGTTTCCACTGAAAAAGAGTCGCGAAAAAAACGTCTAATTCCAACATTTTCCTATTGTTAGTACTGAATTCACCACGCTTTTCTTCAAATGTCTCGAAAAACTAATTTCAGCAGATATTGCCGTTTACCTGCATACGGTAGTATTATTTACGTAAGTAATATAATTATTACTTCTATACTTTAACTATCACTTGTTATTCTTGCAGCAACAATTATACTGCTTGAAAATTCAGTTCAAGATATTATTTCCATTTAAATTTTTTAGTTTTATCATGATTAGACATGCCTTTAAGTGTGGTTTTAATAATTTCTTATGATTCTTATCTTAACTGGTTCCTGGAAGTAAAGTATTTGTTTTAGATTTCCTACAATATTTCTCTGTCAATTATTTAATATACTATTTTTACCAAAAAAAGGGAGCATCTTTTCAAAATATATTTTTAATTAACAGCTTAAACCGTTTTAAACACTGTATTTTATTTAATATGCAATGCTTTTCAGGTAGGGCAAAGAAAGAAAACCATTATCATTGGTAAAGTAAATCAGGGAAATTTGGTGAACTTAAACAAGGAAATCAGGGAAAAGTCAGGGAACTTTTTTTTTTCCAGTTCCTGTCGCCACCCTGAAATATATGCAATTGTATGATTGTTTCAAGCTGTTCCACTGTCCTCTCTACACATTTTTGATGTAACCTAACTTGATCTGTTTCAGTAAAACTGTTTGCATGATTTTCTTGCCTGCATGTGCAATCCATTTTCAATAATGAGCAAACCCTTTTTTGCTTTTACATACACTGTTACCAATTTAGCTATAACCTAAATGTATGCAATTGTTTTAAGCTACTACATACATCAATATCATTTTTTACCTATTTTGCAGACTATCCATGGTTACTGTGCTACCCTATTCTGCGGATAATCACTAGTTTACTGTCTTAGTGAAATACATTTCAAGAAAAGAATTAACTGCATTTTCTCTCCTGTAGTTTTATTTTTCGAATTTTTTACTGGCATATTTTCAAGTTGTATTTAAAATTGAACTTATCTATGAAATACTACAAAATATGTATTTCAACAAGATTTTGGCTTGAATTTTGTTCAGACTAAGTAACCTTTAATTAAGTTAAATGGTAATACTAAAAAAAAAGACTGTATGAATATCTTTTATTGGTTTTGGATGGATATTTATTTTATCTTTTGTGCTTACATTAATATTTCTAATGTTATCTTTTCAGTACCTCCAACAATTAATGTTTCATCTCATGGACTTCACAAAGTAGGACTACAGAATTCAGTATTAACTTTAGATTGCATTGCAAAAGGCATTCCGAAACCGCGTGTTCTATGGTACAAAGGCTCACAGATGTTGATATCTGGACCTAGAGTTACATTCCTGCAAGATGGAGAAAAGCTCAAGATATCTCACATCACAACTGCAGATGCCGGGAAATATACCTGCTTGGCCATAAATGAAGCTGGCGATACCGAAGCAGAGCATTTTGTAAAAGTCCACGGTAAGCTCATTGTAGCGAAGTCTGCTTTATGACTTATGTTTGAATTATTGCAAATGCATGTTGAACTTGTGGAAAATTCCAATTACCAAAAATAAATTGGCTCATTTCTAAGGAACCTCATGTTACTGTCAAAGGGAAGCAGTTACTCTTAAGCAAGGGAGAAACAGTTGTTTATCTCAGAGCAGGATATAAATTTTGGGTCCCTTTGCAAAAAATCATCAAAGCCCCTAACCATCCACTGGATTCCTCCCCCCCCCCACCACCACAAATAACTATTTTTTTAAAGCAGTGATTTTAGGGAAGCAGTTACTCTTAAGCAAGGAAGAAACAGTTGTTTATCTCAGAGCAATATATATATTTTGGGTCCTTTTGCAAAAAATCATCAAAGCCCCCTATTTTTTAAAGGAGTGATTTTAGGGAAGCAGTTACTTTTCAGCAAGAAATAAACAGTTGTTTATCTCAGAGCAGGATATAAATTTTGGGTCCCCTTGCAAAAAAATCATCAAAGCCCCTAACCATCCACTGGATCTCTCTCCCCCCCCCTCCCCAAAAAAAAAATATTTTTTTTTTTAAAGGAGTGATTGTTTTTATCTGCTTCAATATTTCTACCTTAATTTTGAATTCATTTTTTAAATTTTTTTAAGTTATGTATTTTTAATCTTATTGGGTATAACGTTTTAAGAAGTTAAGTGGTCCTGAATTTTGGATACTCTATTTATAAGTTATATCAGCGAAAAAAAAGGCAAGTTCCCCAATACTTTACTGTGTTCTAATTTTATTAAATCTTTTAACTCAATTTAAGTTTTTAAAAAAAATCTGAAGTTGCTCTTTCCTGTAAATCTTGGCTTTGAGAAGGGTTTTGCGGATATGCAGATCTGGGCTTGTCTGGTTGTCTTAATCATCCAGAACTTTAAGTTTAGAGTGCAGTGTAGCAAGTAGCCTAAATGTCTTAGTCAAAGGAGAGTAAGAAGAAATATGATCCAATTATAGTAGAACCTCTCAATAAGGGACACTAAGGGGACCGGAAATTTTGTCCCTTAAATAGAGGTGTCCCTCCTTCGGAGGTATATGGAATGATGCATGCAGTATATTAACATGGTGTAATTTCGTACTAAACATATACTATTAGCATTTAAAATAAAATGCTTAAATGATTTATACTGAATGGAATTCAAAATAAATAAAATTTCAAATGTTATTATTTTGATAATTAAAATTTAATAAAAAATTTGGCAATGGAATAGTTTTGTAACATATATGAATTATTTTATTTTGAAGTAATTTCATGACTGAACATGAATGTGCATGAACTTGTTCGATTTCATTGAATTTAAAATTTAATATGATTTAAATTTCAATCAGTGTTCACATTTTAAGTTTTTTACACAAAGCTATTCATGGGCCGTTAATTTTCCTTCGTCTCTGAGCCTACTTGAAAAATAATACTAAGAGGAGAAAACATGCATAGAAATTTTAGCAAGAATTTTACAATACATCATATTTGTACACAATGTCAAACTTTCATTAATTGAATTTTAGATTCCTTAATTCCAGTAAAGTCAATGCTTTGTATTGTGCATTTATACATTAATTGTTGTAAGTGTTCTCTGTAACTGTCCCTTAAACAGAGTGTCCCTTATTCAGAGGCAAATACACAGGGGTCCCAATTCAAAGGGACTGGGACCAGAAAAAATATCCCTTAAATAGAGGTGTCCCTTATTTGGAGGTGTCCCTTACAGGAGGTATTACTGTATTTAAGTTTATTAAAATGAAGGACTTTTATGTGCTACATTTCTGCATGGAGGATAAAACCTGGGGCCATTGTTTTAAGCTTTTCAATTTCGAAACTAAAATTGAAATTAAGAAGAATTATTACTTCAACAAAGATGTAGACATTTGGAATAGTTTGTCAGGAGTAAATGTTACGTGCAGTGAGGGGAATAGTTTCAAGAGAGCTTTGGATCTTCATTAGCGGCTGATAAACTGACTAGAACTAGCCTTGCTGGCTGTATTATAATATAACCCGAGCAAAACTGGTCATCTCTTTTGTAATTGTATAGTTTGAATTTTGTTATTTATGTTATTTTGAGACATTATTCTTTATAATTTTTGTAATTGGTACAGAAGTAGTTTTACAGTTCATAATAAGGTATTTCATCTTTTAGTTTTTAAATAAAATCAGTTATCAATGTCTAAAAATATGCATTGATATTTATGTCTGCATTGAAAACGAAAACCTTTTTTATTGTAGTACCACCAAGTATCGAGCAGGCATCTATCCAAAACTCAAAAGATCCCATTGTGAACCAGACAGTCAGGATCTTTTGTGATGCCTTTGGTTTGCCATTTCCAACTATTACATGGTACCATAATGGAGCACTTATTTACCAGAATGATTCAAGGTTTAGTTTTTCTGGTGCTGGTCAGTATCTTGATATATTAAGCGTTCAGAGCACTGATTCAGGGACTTATGCCTGTGAGGCTGAAAACATTGTTGGTCATACTAGGAAAGAAGTTCCACTTACTGTTTCAGGTATGTATTTTTTGACTGAGTTCTGTGTAATGTGCTAATCAAAAAACTTTAAGGGTATTTAAGTTTTTCAATTGCACTTTAGTTAACAATAGTTGTATTAAATGTACATTAAGCTTTGTATTAATTTTTTAATGGGGGGGGGGGAGGGGGGTAATTACAACCAGTTTTAAATGCTGGTTATGCAATCCACAATAATCTTTTTTTTTTACACTTCTGGAAATTTGTTTTTTTTTTTTATTATTATTTTTTATTTATTTATTTATTTATTTTTTAAATAGTTTTTACTTTGAATTGGTAAGATGGTAGTCTTAGATCCCAGTAAAATTTTGATTTCAAAATGTCGTTATTGTACTTTAGTGAACAATAGTTGTATTAAATGTACATTAAACTTTGTATTAATTTTTTAATGGGGGGGGGGGTAATTACAACCAATTTTAAATGCTGGTTATGCAATCCACAAGAATCTTTTTTTTTTAACTTCTGGAAATTTGTTTTTTTTAAATAATTTTTTATTTATTTATTTTTTTTAATAGTTTTAACCTTGAATTGGTGAGATGGTAGTCTTACATCCCAGCAAAATTTTAATTTCAAAATGTCATTATTTTACTTTACTAGATTGTGAACTGAGACCATAAGCCAGATAGAAAGTAACTGTGCATAAAGGAGTAAGTTAGCGTAAAATGCAGTCAATTATTTTGCTGTTTAGACTAATAAACCCCACCCCACTAAAAGAGTTAAAGTTTTTCCATTGCAGTTTGTAGCTATTGTTATTGTTACTATTTTTTAGTTGTTATTTCTTTTTTTTAAATTAATTATTCTTCTGTGTGACACTTTGTATTTGTATCACTAAATAGTTTTATAATAGAAATTTTCAAAATCTCTAAATTTGCACGTAAAATTTTGTAATGTTTACATACATGACTTCATATGTACAATTGGATATACTTGCAGTACTGCTTCAGTTGTATTTATGTAAGTTATTGGGCGTTTTCTTGTTTTAATTTGCGGACTTTTATGGAGCACACAAGAAATATAATATTGGGGTTACATACACCCCACCTCATTACTCACATTGAAAAAAAAAATCACCTCAACAGTTAAGAGTTCAACTCTTTTCCCTTGCCTAAATGTTTTTGTATCTTAAGATTTTCGTTTGCATTTCTAGAAATTTAATTCATTGACTGAAAATGAATGAAAAGTTTGTAAGGTGTAATACTGTTTTATTAAAATATAAAACAATATTTAAGTAATTTTAATAAAACAGTATTAAAGAATAAACTTTCAAATACGTTTCTGAAAAGGAAGCAATTTTTTGTTTTTGAGGATGTTCTCAAACTTTAGAAACAAATTTTAAATCATGTTGATTGTATATTACGAATTTGACCACCTTTGAAGATTTGGATCCATACTTGAATTTCTTTTTACATGGTTTGTTTCTGAAAATACTTTTACCCCAATTTTTTGAGTCATAGAAAAAAATGTACAAATGTATGTATTCTAACTTTTGTGTTTTTCGTGCTATTTGATTTCTCATAGTGCCTCCAGATATTGAAGCAAATGGTAGAAGCAGAGAGTACTTTGTAATTCTTGGGAAACCCACTCGTATTGATTGTGAAGCCTCTGGTACACCACTACCTAGAATAACATGGTTGAAGAATGGTTTACCTTTGCCAAAAAGTGAAAATGTTCAGCAAATCAACAACAATAGGGCCCTCTTCTTCACATATGCTTTAACAGATGAAGCTGGGGAATATACATGCATTGCTACTAACAATGCAGGATCTGTGGAGCAGAAGTTTAATTTGACCGTCTTAGGTAAGTAAGAAAAGTGCAAAACTATCTGACATACTACGTACTCATACATGAAATACACCACCAGCTCAGTCATTTTCAGCCGAGGACTGCAGTTTCATGCTTATTAGCACTCACCAGCCCGCCGTAGGAAAGTGACTGAGCTGGAGATGGAAAACAACTTAAGGAAGCCAAGAGTGCCAAACAAACTGGTAGCTAATATGGAATTAGCACAGACCAGACGAGTGACCGAAACAATGGTTCATTCTATATTAGCTACCAGTTTGTTTGGCACTCTTGGTTTCGTTAAGTTGTTTTCCATCTCCAGTTCAGTCACTTTCCTATGCCGGGCTGATGAGTGCTAATAAGCACGAAACTGCAGTCCTCGGCTGGAAATGACTGAGCTGGCGGTGTATTTCATGTATTTCTGATTTAGCCCTGGCTATCACGGGTAATTTACTGAATATACGTACTCATGCTCTATTAGAGCTAACCAATGATCTACATTTTGGTTGGTTGGTTCTATTGGGTTTTGTGGTGCAAAAGCCTTATTTGGCTATACTGCTCTAAACAATTGTTACAAAATAGAAAAGAAATACCAAAAAAAGGAAATTGTTAATATAGTAAAAGGACATAAAACTTCTAGCATTTTGAAGCTGAAATAAATTCATAAATTAAATTTTAAATTTGAAATACAAACCAAAAGAATAAACAGGAAAATATTTTTGAGTAACCTGAAAAACATTAATAACAAAACAAAAATGAGAAGAAAACGAGCACATACGGACAATCACTAAATTAAAGACAAATATCCAATCTTCTTCAAACAATTTCGGATGGGGTATGTCCCCTAACAATTTTTTCAAAAGTGAAATTTGTACAGTGGAATATCTGGAATTAAATTTTTTACAGGTGTATTGCTTGGTATTGGTTAAATGATATCTTGGGATTAGCTTTTAGATGTAATTAATAAACGGTCCTTTTTTCAGTATAATAATGTAATTTTTTATGCTTAAAAATTGATTATCCCTCTGATATAAATCTATGAAATATCTTTTTTTTTTCTTACAGTACCACCCAAATTCACCCATGACCAGAAAGATAAAGTATTGCCAATTGTCCTTGGTTCCTCTGGGAGAATTACTTGTCCGGTAGTTGGACATCCAATTCCGGACATTGTTTGGAGTAAAGATGGCGTTGTTTTATCTGACAAGGAAAACATTTTCATTAATAGTACAAATTTAGAAATTTCAAATTCTGACTCAAGCCATAATGGTAATTATGCATGTGAAGCAAGTAATATTGCTGGAAAAGTAAACAGGATGTACACTGTGAAAGTGAATGGTAAGATATTTTGTTTTACTCATCTGTTTATTTTGTTTAAATGATTTGCAGACAAAAAATGTTGCCTGAATATTTTTTTGAATTTGCAGTTTCAAAATGACTCAAATAACAATCTGTTTGCCTCTTTGGAAACAAAATCTTCTGAAGTTGAATATTTGTAAACTTGATTTAATTATATCTCCCCCCCCCCCCATCCGATTTTTTATTTTAACATCATTTTCTTGTTACTTCTGGTGTACTTTTACCAATAATTTAGTTTGTAATATGCAAATGAATAACTTTTATCCGTATAATTAAAAACTGACAATTATCTTTATGCACCAATGCCATAAAAAAGAAGAAATTGTTAGCTATTTCTTTTAAAAAATTTAAAATGCCAAACCTTTTATAGAAACTTTAAAATAGTTTGTATTTTTCACTAAAAACTGGTTACTGTTTTTTTTCAAATGATATAAATGTGTAAGATGTGTGGAAGTGTTGATATTTTTAAAAACATGTATGTTGAGTTTGAAAAGCTTTCTGTTTTATTGTATTGAAATATTTTTATCATCTAATTTAGTTATCTAACTAAACTCTTATAATGTGTGAATGGCGCAGTATAAACTGTTAAGGCTCTTGAGCCAAAAAAAACTCATTAGAACCAACAAACAATTCGTCAATTAACTTCTCCAAACCCAAGCTATCAGTCTGTCTGCGTTGAATGGTACCATTATATTCAAGACATTTTGAGGAAAGCTTTCCACCTAATCTTTACATCCTGGAGACATTCAAATCTTATACCATCAAAAGCGGGACTTTAAGGGATGAAAAGGAGGTTGCAGTTAAGTTTCCCAAAAAGAGTCCCTGTAACTGACTGGTAACTGAAGCGAAATTCAGCTTGCACCTAGTGGGAAAATCATGAAACTCCCTATGTTCAATTACATGACAACCAAGGTCTTCAAACCTATAGATAGAAAACATTACACAATCACATCAGAGGTGAGTAACAGTTCCCTGATTATAAAGGCAGTTCCTACAGATTAAGTCACTGCTGAAACCGACTTTTAAGGTACAATAACCAGTCCAATTGTATTTCCAAATCCTGTTTTTGTTGAGACCTAAAAGCTTGTTTCCTAATACTGAGGCAACCATTGTTTCATCTATTTACCCTGATGTTGTCCATTTGTGTTATTGTTTTTCCTGAAAAACATCAAAAAAAGTTCTAATGAGATTCTTTAGAATTCCATTTGGTGGGTCTCAGCTAATAAGTGGAGTTCCAGAACTTTTCTTTGCATGGGAAGCTGCTACTGCATTATGTTTCTACCCAAGTCCCAGATACCCTGTAGAAACTAATTCTATTAACATTTGCAAGAGATCAAAGTGTATATATCTATATAGGATGTCATTACTACCTTATAATTTAACCGATGTAATGGTACTCTGAATAAGGGTTTTTAGGGTTGCTGAACTATCAGAGCTGATGAAAGCACATCTGTTATTTTGCGGTCTTTGTCATAAATCATTCCAATAGCATTTGTCAAGATGCTTTTGAGTCTTATTTTAATCAAGTTAATCAAGTTGATTTGCTTTTGTAGCAATCAGAAAAGTGTTTTGAGGCTTTGTAATTATTTTCTTTCATTATTTGAAATAAATATGTGTGTGTTTTAGGTGAATTCTTGTTATGCACCCTGCCCAGCATATACAGATAAAGGACTTATGAGAATTGATTCCATTATCAATCCTTTGTAATGATAGAAAATCACTCAGACTGAGCATTTGATGTGTTTTAAGAATTATTATGATTATTTTTCCAAACAGGAAAATGGAAATAAATGCAGATAAAATATTTTTACACAATAAATATTAATCGGTCACTGAATATTGAAAGTTATCAATAGTTTTAGCCAATAATTTCTATCTGGTTCATTTTTCCTAAGCAGTACTTAGAAATTTTATATTAAGCTGTCGAGTTTATTAATTATTACTATTATTATTTACTAGTGGTACCCACACTGCTTTGCCCGTAATAGAAAAATTAAAAGGTCTTTTGGTTCGCCTGCATATTTACAAATAATGTATGGTGAATTTTCTCGCCAATTGGCTTGTACCCATGTTACGGTACCACGTTATGATAATTTCGTATCTCGCCAATTGACTTGTGCCCATGTTACGGTTCCACATTATGATAATTTCGTAATTTACTTGTCCATCTTATGATATTTTTGGTCTTAAAATTAGAATAAAAAAAGAACCACATCGAATTTTCGAAAAATCGCTTTGAGATGCACACACCATAATTCATGAAAATCGGCAGAACGGTCTAGGCGCTATGCGCGTCACAGAGATCCAGACATCCTACATACATCCAGACATCCTCAGGACAGAGAGACTTTCAGCTTTATTATTAGTAAAGATTATTATTTAGTTAGTAACCTTTAACTCTCCAACTTGAAATCTTCTTCAATTTGTAATTGATGTGTTTGATCTTTCATAAAGCAGTTTTATCATTAATTCTTTTCAGTGCCTGCCAAAATTGAAGGCAGTGATGAAACAACATTCATTGCATCTGTTGTTGGAAGCTCTGTGACTATTAACTGCCCTGCATCAGGAACACCCCTTCCCAAAGTTGTGTGGTTTAAAAACTCAATTCCAATAATACCAAGACTTCTGCCTAATGTTCATATAGAAAATCAAGGCTTGCAGCTAACTGTACTGAATCCTCAACTAAAAGATTCTGCAAAGTATAGTTGTTTGGCAACCAATGATGTTGGCAATGCTAGTCGTGACTTTACTCTCAGCATTTTAGGTATCAGATTTTTGTTTATTAAACTTCCATTGCATGAATGTTTTTATTTATTGTTATTACTTTTTCTTTATGAAAAGGTGTAGCACTTGATATTTACCAGCATTAACTGGGAATGTCAAGTGCAGTTAATCCAAGTGATGTATGGCAGTTAATGTTGGGCAATGTCAATGGCTATACTCAGGGGTAATATGACTTGACATATTCAGGGATACTGGAAATAAGCGTACAAGTTATGATTTACAGGGTTCGGTCATTAGTCAGGCGGAAAAATTTATTGATCTGGGTGTCTTAATAAACCAGGATTTCAAGTTTAGTCAATAGTGCAACATTGCAAGCAGCAAAGCTAATAGAATGCTTGGGTTTTTCAATAAATCTATTTCAAACAAATCTAAGAAGGTTCTGCCTATATACAGGAGTTTGGTAAGACCTCTTTTGAGTATGCTGTTTAGTTTTGGGTCTCCTTATCTCAGGAAAGATTAATCTTCATTGGGGACTAATAAACTGACTAGGACTAGCCTAGCTGAGCCCAGTGCCTGTTGCTGGTTGTCACATTTGTATTTGTATTAAATAGCAAATTTTGTAAAAGTTAGATCTTTTCTGTGTTCACCTGCATTCTGTCTTTAAATCTTATAAATAAATACATTGAAACCTGTGAATAACGATACTGTCTATAACAATAACCCGTCTATATATATATTTTTTTTTGGCCCCAGCAAAATGTCAGCATGAATAATCAAGCTGTCTATAAAGATAACCTGTCTATTACCATATTTTTTAGGTCCCAACAGTATTGTTGTAGACAGGTTTTACTGTATAAGGAATTATCTATCTTTCTCTTGAAATTACTAACAGATTTGTTTTCTCTTAGCATCACTTTATACTTATGACTTTTTCCCCTACAGAGCCACCATTCATTGCAAATGACTCTTCGATTGTGAAAGTTCTCGCTGGCAAAGATGCAGTACTGACATGCAAAGCATCAGGTTATCCTGCTCCAGAAATTGACTGGTTAAAGAACAATTCACCTTTACTGTTAACAAATTCAAAATATGCAAAGATGGAAAACTCCTCCATACATGTAAGCAATGTCAATCTTGAGGATGCAGGAAATTACACATGCAGGGCTACTAATGAAGCTGGGTTGCATCATAAGAATTTTACACTAATGGTTACTGGTATGTCTTGTTATGATCTTCTTAGTTACTGTAAAGAGCTGTAATTTTCATGAAAATGATAACATCAGTGATTTCGTGCGGTTTAAATTTTCAGGATTTTGTGGTACTCGTTAAAATCAGGAAGATAAGTACTTTTGCAGTATTTATTAAAGTATTGAAGTATATAAACTTATTTATATTACAATTAAGTCCAATTTTTGTAAAGGTTAAATTTTGGTCAGATAAATTACAACTGTATTCAATGTCAAAAAATCAGAAATAACTTTTTTTTACAAAATTTTTTTTATCAACATTTATTTTTTTAAATGTATTTTATGTTCCATTTACCAATTTAGTTAACTCTCAAAATAAATTGTTTTTCACCAAGTTCATGAAATTGAACAAAACCATCCATGATGCTTGCAAGATTCAGACTTAATACTTTTTAAATAAAAGTGTCTTAACACCTACTTAAAATTAATCAAAAAGGTCTTAAAAGATACATGTCCAAAGTAATATTAATTTGCTGCTGCTAACGAGTTGATACTTATGTTTTACAAAACTGGCTTTAAGTAAATGGTGAAAATGTTTTATTTGCAAGTATAGATATTAAATGTAAGAACAGAAAACATTTGTTATGCTATTATTCTGAAAGCCCACGTATGCATTCATGCAGTTTAACCTAATTGATGAAGTTGTTCTCTGTATCAAAAATCATATGATAATAAATTAAAACATATTTTAGTGTTGTAAAGATTACGCTGTCTTTGCATACGTAGGATTTTTTTTCTTATGAATATTTTATTCATTCTAGCACCACCTGTTATTAAAGACATGGAAAATGTTCAGAAAGTTCTAGCTGGGGAGACAGTATTTCTTCACTGTGATGCCAAGGGGAGTCCACCACCTATAATCATGTGGCATAAAGATTCAACTTTAATACTTAATAGCAAAGGTATATTGTTTATTGCTGTTATAGATATTATTATTCACTTAAAGTTTTAAAATTATGAAATATACAATCATTGTTTTTTTCCCCCAGAGCATCAAATATTTCCTGATGGAACACTTCATTTCCCCATTGCAAATGAATCTCATAGTGGAGTGTACAAGTGCCTTGCTGAAAATGAAGTTGGCTCTTTTGAAGCTGTGCGAAGGCTTCATGTTTTATGTATGATACTTGTATGCATTTTCTTTTTATAGCCATTATTTTTAATAACATCTGTTGTGTGTCAAAAATAGTTGAAATATTTTGCATTTTTCAGTGATACTGTTTCTAACAGCTTCTGTATTACCTGCTCAGATTGCTTCAGTTAGACCTTATTAAGGCAAAACTGATTAGCAGCAAAATTTGCTTAATACTTACAAAATTCCCGTCCTAGCAAGTTATAGGGGAAAATTTGTGCTAATCCCATTTTATATGAAATCTATCATCAAGACACAGTATTTTTGCTTAGAAATTTAATTTTTGTTTGTAAAAATAATTTGCAGTTTGTTCTTTAAGTGGATCATGAACCTTAAATTGAAGGTTTTATTCAATATTTTTTTTTCTTTTTGCTTTGCGTTAAATTGAAATTGCATAAAGTGAATTCATAAAAGTGAATGCACCATCCCTAAGGGTTAACTGATTATGATTTTCTTACAAACTTCTTTCCAGCTTCTCCTAAAATAATCGAAAATTATTTGACAAAATATGAAACAACACAAGCCCAGCCTGCAGTTCTAAAATGTGCTGCTGAAGGTTATCCAAAACCAGTTATTTCTTGGGAGCACAATAGCAGGTCCATGGATTTGTTCAACCCTCGCTATAAGCTGTATCCGTCTGGGGATCTTCATATTTCACTTACTCAGCCATCTGACATGGGTACCTATACCTGTATCGCAAAAAATGAAGCTGGATCTGACACCAGAGATATTGATCTTGTTGTATTTGGTAAGATGACTTTTCTTGTATGAAATATAATTGGGTAAATTGAAATCATTTATAATAATACATTGACTCTCTGTAAAGTTTAGACCACTTTTAATTTCAAAAGTTTTTTTTTTTTTTTGATAATTTCTTCAACTATTAGAATTAATTATTATTCAGTAAGTTACCGCCCTATAGCACGGGCTAAGGCAGAACCATTGCTTAGGTCATTCGTCTGGTCAGTGCTAATTCTGTATTAGCTACCAGTTTGTTTGGCACTCTTGGCTTCCTCAAGAGGTTTTCCACCACCTGTTCAGTCACTCCTATGCCGGGCTGATGAGTGCTAATAAGCACGAAACTGCATTCCTCGGCTGGAATTGGCTGAGCTAGCAGTGTTTTTCATGAAATTATTATTATTTAAATAATTTTCCACTTAGTCGTTTAAGTTTTCCTTTAATTAGTTTTATCATTTAATTTTTTTATACTTAATGTTTATTATAATTAGTTTCCTCATGCTAATAGCATGGGTACATGCTCATCTATATAAGTGTGTATCATCCAGCTTAGTTTAAATATTTAAATTATTTGGTTTCATTTAAAATGTAAGTTCTCAGAAAGAAAACTGGGTGAAGAAATAATTACATAGTTGTGGCATGTCTTTTAGGTTTGTTGCTTTTTTTTTTTTTTGAAGTGATTACCGGTAAAATGTGCCTATTTTTTAAATTTTTCTTTTCTTTTTTAGTTCCCCCTTCTGTCAATATCAGTGGACCAAGTGCAATTACAGCAGTGAGAGGTCGAACTGTGACATCTGTTTGTTCAGCAAAAGGCTTCCCACCTCCAAAAATTAGTTGGCAAAAGAATGGCATTCCTTTTCTGAGCTCTACTTCTGATATTACTGGACAGCTAACACTCGAAAACATCCAAGTAATATTTTGTTTACTTCTCGCCTTGAGAGTCATTAATATTTGAATTATTTGATTTGTTAATTTTTGAATTTTAGAAATACCGTAAAGACACTTTACATGTCGGAAGATTAAAGTAAATAATTATATCATTTATCTTGCGGCTTATAAAAGTTTTTTACATTATGGTTTTTTGAGGTAATTGTGTTTCATTTCCTCCACTCAAAACTGTGCTCATAGTAAAATCTTGAAATATATAAGAAAAAATAAATATCTTATTATATCTGACAATTTTGTTAAAATAGAAAGAAAATAATTTGATATGCTATCAAAATTTATTTTTAACCATCTGAAAAATAAAATTTACTACTCATAAGTCATAATTCAACTAAAAATGTAACTTCGGTTTTGTTCCCACTGCTTCCTTTTGAGCTGTTTTTTAAAGTCCCAGTATAAACTTTAATAAAAATTTATTTGTTCTTCATTTTTCAAAGTGATAAATACATTAAATTAAGAGATGATTTTTCATTTACTACAATTTGTGTGATTCTGTTAATGTCTAGGCTTTTTTTTTTTCAAAGTGCTATAAGTAATAATAACTTAATTTTTTTTCTTCCTTTTACAAAAAAAGAAGTATTGTATTCACGAAAAAAATTTCACTCAAAAATCGACCTTAATTTCAATTATACTCACCCCCGAATGAATATTCAGTTTTTTTACAACTTGACCACACGTGGATAAGTTCCTAAGAACGTATAGACACGGGAAATATCCATAATGAGGATTCTTGCTTTAATTACAACAAATTTTCTTGTGACCTTTATATGTACGTATGTGCGGATGTGCATATGTATGTCGCATAACTCAAGAACGGTAAGTCCTAGAAAGTTGAAATGTGGTACGTAGACTCCTAGTGAGGTTTAGTTGTGCACCTCCCCTTTTGGTTGCATTTGGGTGTTTCTAAAGGAGTCTTTTGATTCTTTTTGGGAAGAAATCATTGTTAATTTCGATGTAAACTCAAATGGTGTTATAATTTTGCGGACACTTGGCAATATATTGCCAGTCTTTTGGTCGCCAAGTTTTGTCGCCAACTTGGCGACAAATTTGGCGGTTTTTTTTAAAAAATCAGGTTTTAATTTGGCCACTGTTGGTGATATTTAGAGAGTAAACTATTGAATCACGTTAAAATTGCCAGTAACGGGGAAATGACATTAAATTGGAGTAAAAGGAAGTCATGTGATGCACACATCAGCTCGTTTATTATTTATTGCTCATTAGTTGTTTACAAAATAGAGACACATATTTGTTTTGATTGAAAAAACACCCAAATTCAAATTATAATACACAATCCAGGAATTGACTGTACCTTAACAGCCAAAATCTTTAATTGTACTTTCTTTACCTGTGTATAGCCTGAAGATAGTGGAAGTTATGTATGCATAGCTGTAAATTCTGCTGGAAGAGATCATAAAAGCATTTCTCTGGAGGTTCATGTGCCACCTGTTATAGTAGAACTCCCGAAAAGTGAAGATCTTTCAGTGGGAGATACTTTAGTTCTAATTTGTGAAGCTAGTGGCCAACCTCTTCCAGGAATAACATGGTTATTGAACAACACTCAAGTAACAGGTATGTGTGTGTCTTTTCTCGCAATTTTTGTTCTTACACATGTTATCAGGGCTGACTTGATTGCTCAATAAATGTCATACTGGATGATCTGTAGTTTTATGCTTATTGAAATCTCTATCATGCACAGTTTTAATACAATTTGTAGTTCAAAATATTTTTTTTCTGATACTTTTATTTAAAGACTAGTGGTACCCGTACGGCTTTGCCCATAATAGAAAATTAAAAGGTCTTTTGGTTCGCTTTTATATTTACAAATAATGTATGGTGAATTTTCTCGGCAATTGGCTTGTACCCATGTTACGGTTCCACGTTATGATAATTTCGTAATTTACTTGACCTTCTTATGATATTTTTGTTCTTAAAATTGGATTGTAAAAAGAACCATATCGAATTTTCGAAAAATCGCTTCGAGGTGCACACCCTCATAATACAAACTAACTTCATGCCAAATTTCATGAAAATCGGCCGAACGGTCTAGGCCCTATGCGCGTCACAGAGATCCTGACAGACAGGGGGACGTTCAGCTTTATTATTAGTAAAGATTGATAGGTTTTCCATGTCATTCAATTTAAATAGGCTTTTCACGTTTGAATTATTTATTGTTTCTCTACTTATTTTCCTGAACTCATTTATGATCTTCTCTAGCTTTTATGTTTATATGAATTTAAACATTCTAAAAATGGTCTAGGATCAGCTTATTCTGCTTTTGGACACAGTAAATTGGTTGTTGAGAATGTCGGTAAAGAGGATCAAGGAACTTATATATGTCTTGCTCAAAATGCTGCTGGGGAAAAAAAGGCTGCTGCTGCTGTGCGAGTTCGAGGTAAGATCTTTTTGACAGTTAATGAGACAGAGTTAGCAGTTAATGAGTAAACTTCTATTGTGTAACCACCGGAATTTTATTTCCATAATATATACTTCTTGATAATGCATGTTGGACTTTTCAGGTCTAGCAGTGTTTTAAAAATCATCCCCCCATTCTATGAAATCAGCCCAGTGACATTGCAGCTGCATTCAAGGACACATTCATATTTTTCATACACTTTACCGTAACATACCTTTTGTTTTTGAAAAGCAAATATTTTGTGGGCTGCAAACCAAAACTATAAGTATTCTTGCACTAAAATTAGATTTATCACCAACTTGACGACTACAAAACATATAGACTTCTCAAGATTCTTTGTCAGGAAAATTAACTCTCCACAGAATTTGTATTTGTTTTCTGTGTTTTTGAAAAAAATATTTAGTTTTTTACAAAAATAAATGAACTTCCTGAAATAATTTATAATAATAACAGTAGCAAATGCATCTTGATTTAAAATGCTGCATAGCAAATGAAATACATAATAATTCTGTAATTTTATTTCATGAAAAATAGCAAAGACGTGTTTTTTTACTCAAAAAATTGCCAAAATAAGTTGTTCTCTTTTAAAAACCTAACATACAGTCCATTCCCTTTAACTTAAAGTTCGAAAACTCTAATATTACTATCACTCGAATTGATTTGCCTCGCTGTTAAAGATGTCTTAGCAAATACTCTGTCAATGATATAAAAGAAAAGGAAAAACTTCTAAAGCAGTAGAATCCATGATTTCGAATTTGAAACGAATGAAGATGTGCATCTTTCCTGAAGTAAAATCAGCTCTGTTCAAGGGGTTTCATCGGTACCGAAATGAAAACCATGCTTTTGATTTTTTTCTCTCAATATTTTTGATTAAACTGTGCATATTTTGTTTAAAAACTTTTTAAGTTCTGTAATTTTGTCTGTTTTTGTCTGTCATATTAATTAACATATTCGATGGTTTTTATTATTAAAATGTCGAAAACCGAAACTTGCAATAAGTCGAACTTCTGATAAGTTGAAGTTTTTCGTTGGTCCCTTTAGATTCGAGTTATCGCCCGTTGACTGTAGTATAAATAAGTCCCATATAAAATGAAGGAAGAAAATGATCACTTTGTTGTGGAACTGAAATGATCCTCTTTACATGCATATGCAAGAAGTCATAAAAATGCAATGCTTTCAAATAAGAAAAAATTGTTTTGTTTTTTTTTTGTTAAATTCCTTGTGTGTGTGTGTGTAAATTTGCAACTGAAAAATAAAAAAAATGTGGTGTTCTTAAAAAATCATACAAAAAAAACTAGAAATATTATATTTTATATCATGTTCCCAAAAATAGTTTTTTTTTTGAATTTGCTGAAAGATATTGTTACTGGACATACTTTATGAATATATTGTGATATTAGTTGTAATGAAATACTGTAGATGTATATGTGCGTGGGTGTGCTAATTATTATTTGAATTTTCTTTGTCATCATTATTTTGAATATTTCTTACATTATTTTCTAGCTCCCCCAATCATAATGGAATCATCTGATGTGAAAAGTGTACAGTTGAAAGAAACTGTCATTTTAGATTGTCTTGTAACAGGAGATCCCTCTCCAAACATTATTTGGATAAAGAATGGTCAACAGTTGATATCTAATCATAGGCTTGAAATAAAATCAAATGGCTCACTATATATATATAACTCATCAGTAAGTAATTATAATGCATTTTTACTATTCAAAACTTATTCTCTTAATTCTTGCCTTACAAAAAGTCTAATTTATGTTTAGTGTAGTGACTTCATATATAAATTCATAATGTTGATATAATATTTTTCTATGTTAAAGCAATATTCTTTTTGGAGCTTTTGCTTAGCTAAATTAAAGGGATCTCCTGAGCCCTTGATTTTAACATGTATTGCCTTTTCTTAATACAGTAGTTTATATACAGGTTATGTCTGTTTTGTTCCCTCTGCTCTGCGCTAGTGCCTACATGTCTCGTGCCCCAAAAATAAAATAGGCTTTTCAGTACATCCTGACCTTAATGCCCCATCCCCCTTATGCAAAGTCATTTGTGTGATTTTGGATGATGACTTGCCAACTTGTACCCATTTTTCTCTGCAAGGTACGAATTTTGATCAGTTTGAGCTATAGTGCAGAAAATTGCTCATTTTGTTCAAATTTTGAATGTTTTGTACAGTATTTTATAATGAAAATTCGTCTGATATAAAAAACTAAAGTTGTACACCTTTTTATGGAATTTTTGGCAGTTTTATTTGCTCAAAAAAACTTGCACCACTATTACCTATCCAATATCCACTCATGCCAACTTTTGGGAGTGACACACAAAAACTGCCAATTTGAGTTTTTTAGCTTTATGCCCAAGCTGACTTTTACCCAATTTTTATCATTAGTTGAACCAGGGTTTAATACAGGTTGATTTTACTGCTGTTTATTGGTACCTTCACAAAAATTGTGCTAGCAAAATCGATACAAATACAAATACAAATACAAATGTGACGACCAGCAACAGGCTCTGGGCCCAGCTAGGCTGGTCCTGGTCAATTAATTAGTCCCCAATGAAGATCAATGGCCCTCTTAAAGCTATCCACTCCCTTGCTCATTACCGCCTCTTCCGGTAAGCTATTCCAAGTGCCCACGACCCTGCTAAAGTAGTAGTTTTTCCTGATTTCCAAGTTAGCCTGAGATTTAAATAGCTTAAAACAATGACCCCTTGTCCTGCTTTCCCCGCAAAAATTTAATCCATTTACATCTTTCATTTTGATAAATTTAAATAACTGAATCATGTCCCCTCTGACTCTCCTTTGCTCTAGGCTATACATGTTAAGCCTATTAAGTCTGGTATCATAATCTAAATTTGAGAGTCCCCTTACTAATTTAGTTACCCTTCTTTGAACCCTTTCCAATACAAAAATATCTTTCTTCAGATAAGGCGACCAGAATTGCACAGCATACTCCAAATGAGGTCTTACTAAACTCCTATATAAAGGCAGAAGAACTTTCTTAGATTTGTTTGAAATAGATCTATTGATGAACCCAAGCATTTTGTTGGCTTTGTTACTAGCAATACTGCACTGTTGACTAAACTTGAAGTCCTGATTTATAAAGACACCCAGATCCATAACATTTTCTGCCTGATTTATGACTGAACCCTGTAAAGGATATCTCATACGCTTATTTCCATGACCTAAGTGTAGCACTTGACATTTCCCTACATTAACTGCCATACCCCATTTATCTGCCCACTTAGTAATATGATCTAAATCCTCTTGCAGCTGTTTTACTTGTTCTTCATTTTCGACAATCCCCATAACTTTTACATCGTCAGCAAAACAATTCATGCTTCCAGAAATATTTTCATTGATGTCATTCATAAATATAATAAACAAAAGAGGCCCTAAAACTGATCCCTGAGGAACCCCACTTAAAACATCACTCCAATTAGAATGATTTCCTCTCACAACTACTCTTTGCTTCCTACCAGTAAGCCAATTTCTTACCCAAAGTAAAGTTTTTCCTCCTATTCCAATGTCAGCTAACTTGCTGAGAAGAGCAACATGCGGTACCTTGTCAAAAGCTTTTTGAAAATCAATATAAACAACATCCACACATTTTTTGTTATCTAAAGCTGAGGTAACCTTGTCGTAGAAATGCAATAGATTAGTAGTACAGGATTTACCTTTCCTGAAACCATACTGCAAACTAGTCAACAGACTATTAGTCTCTAAGAACATCATGATCTTAATTTTGATCAAAGTTTCGAAAATCTTACAAATCACCGAAGTCAAACTTACAGGTCTATAATTCCCAGCAATACCTTTAGACCCCTTCTTGAAGAGTGGCGTTATGTTAGCCAGCTTCCAGTCCTCTGGCACCGTCCCCGATTTATAAGAAGCATTGAAAATAATCAAAATAACATCCACTAATTCCTCTGCACATTCTACTAAAATTTTTGGATAAATATTATCTGGTCCCGGAGCTTTAGTTGCTTTAATCTTTTTCAAATGAAATAAAACCTCCTCCCTGGAAAATACAAAATCCTCAAGCTGTATAATAGCTTGTGTCTTGTTAGTGTCAACTGTTGAGATACAGTTATCGTTAAACACACTGGAAAAAAAGTTATTTAGAACATTTGCAATATCCCTACAATCACAGAATGTTTTAAAAATTGTCATTTTCTCAAAAAGCTGCATTTTTAAATGAATTTGCTCAAAAGGGAGAACTTTAAAATGATTAATAAAAATATCTCATATAAGTTCAACTTTTTCATAATATATTAACTCCGTTTTATCTGTTTTTCCTGTACACTCAAACCTGTATTTGTGCGTTCTTTTTTGTGTGATTTTTTGTGCGATTTTTTTTTTGTGCAATATATAAAAATTCAATCAAATTGGTACTCAATTGACTAACTTCTATTTAAAATGAGTCCTTACAGTGTAATTTTGAGCTAATTTTTTTAATGTGTTTTTTTTTAGTTTGAGTGTATATGTAGAAAATAAGTTTACACAATGTCAAGACATTGTGTGGGATTGTGCAGCTCTCATTTAGCTTCTGCTTTGTCCTCCTTATGATAATTTTCTGAATTGCACATAACAAAGTCTACTTAACTATAAAACAAGAGCTTTTTTCGTACCCTTTGTTTTTTTTTGTCCCCCCCTCTCCCCCCCCCTTCCAAGAAAACATTGTGGTCAGTAAAAATTATCTAAATTTACTGGTGTTTAGGAATGAAAGAAGGAAAATGTTTTTTTCCCTGATGTGTTTTATAACTAAACTAGTGGCACCCACACGGCTTTGCCCGTAGTAAAAAATTAAAAGGTCTTTTGGTTTGCCTGTATATTTAAAAATGTATGATGAATTTCTCCCCAATTGGCCTGCCCATGTTACGGTACCACGTTATGATAACTTGGTAATTTACTTGTACATCTTATGATAATTTTGCTCGGGAAAATGTTCTTAAAGTTGGAATAGAAAAAAAAAAACAATATCGAATTTTCGAAAAATGGCTTCAAGGTGCACACTCCCATGCTACAAACTAATTCTGTGCCAAATTTCATGAAATTCGGCCGAACGGTCTAGGCATTATGCGTGTCACAGAGATCCGGACAGAGAGAGATTCAGACAGAGAGACTTTCAGCTTTATTATTAGTAACTAGTGGCACCTGCACGGCTTTGCCCCTAGTAGAAAATTAAAAGGTCTTTTGGTTCGTCTGTATATTTACAAATAATGTATGATGAATTTCTCGCCAATTGGCTTGCCCATGTTACGGTTCCACGTTATGATAACTTGGTAATTTACTCGTCCATCTTATGATAATTTTGCTCGGGAAAATTATCTTAAAATTGGAACTAAAAAAGAACAAAATCGAATTTTTGAAAAATCGCTTCGAGGTGCACACCCCCATGCTACAAACTAATTCTGTGCCAAATTTCATGAAAATTGGCCGAACCGTCTAGGCGCTATGCGCATCACAAAGATCCTGACAGACAGAGATCTGGACAGAGAGAGATCCGAGCAGATATCCAGACAGAGAGACTTTCAGCTTCAGTATTAGTAAAGATAAAAGTGTTCGAGTATGATTTGAGTGCTGTGGATATTATTACTGATGATAAATAATAAAGGTGCTGACTGGTTATTTCAGGATCATGATTCTGGCCAATACAAATGCATAGCAAGTAACGGATTCGGTTCTGCTGAAAGGGTTGCCGAGCTCATCATAAGAAGCAAGCCAGAGTTCATTATTGAACCTCACAGCAGGAAGATTGAAGTTGGGAATGATGTCTTAATGGACTGCAAGGTTAATGGAGAGCCCAAACCAGCTGTTATTTGGTTGAAAGATTCTGCGTTAGTCAACAAAACAGATCGCTTGTCAATATTGCCCAACAATTCCTTGCAAATTATTGCTGCTCAGTTGCTAGATGAAGGAATTTATGCTTGTACAGCTGAAAATGAATTAGGTTCTGTTGTTGTTGAAGCACAGTTAGTTATTCAAGGTATGTATATAAATATAATACAGATTTGTCCATGTTTTATGATAAAAGCTATTTATATATTCAATGTCTCAAGTACTATGCTCATGCTGAAGTATCGCTGCATGAATGATCATTCCTTTAACTCCTAGAAGTAGATCTGAGTTCTCCTGTAAGTAGTTATAAAGATAATCAAAATGGAGAAAACTTGATTATTTCTTTTTAAAAATGTAGATTTTTTGGGGGAATTATGAATTGTTGTGCAGCTTTTAAGATTGGTGTTCAATTTTATGCTTCCTGCAGTTTTTGATTTCCAACTTGTATCATTTGGAGTAAGTTACCAAGGCCTAAGGCAGAACCAATATACCAGACAGCCTGGTTACCACATACTGAAACTGCAGTTTTGTTTAGAACTCATCAGTCTGGGTGGTGAGATAAAGTTCTTTTATCTACTAGCTTGTTGGTGCTCTCAGCTTCAATGAGATAACATCCAGGGCTTTCGAATACAAAGGCTAGCTCGTTCCTTTGATCTTTCCATCCGCCGCGAAGTGGACAGCGAGAAGAGAAAACTCGTTTTTGACGTCATCGGGTACACTCCGCGGGACAATATCCACAGCGTATGCCCTAAGAACTGTGGTATGCCTTAGCTAAAATACAATTAAAGAATTTTTACTCTGTACAAGGATTGTTGAAGAGGCAGTTGAAGGGGCTGAGGCCGCTCCCAGACAAGGCTAAAAATCACTTATTATGAATAAGGATATGAATATTGTCTTCAAGGTTTGATTTCAATTTTCAAAAGTCTCATAACATTTGACTACAGTTTCTTCAGAAATAAGCTCCTGCTCCTGCGCTAAATCTGTTGGCAGGTTATTTTCCCTTCACGTTATGCTAAAGTAAAGGTCGCATTTTATAGAATCGAAAATATTTGTGGGTAATTATATTTGAAAGTATTGAAAATGCCTTCACGTGCTGATTTCCTAGTTGCTGAAAAAGTTCTGGAAACTGAAGCTTCCCCTCTAGATTTTCTAAGAACTCAAAACACACCCAAAAATTTAGGAATACAACCTTTTTTTCTGTTTTGAAATGCTTTTTATTTATTTATTTATTTATTTTTTTTTTATTGAATACTAACTTTGAAGCTGCTTCAATAAATAATTGGGGGAAGAATTTTAGAAAGTTAAGATAAAGAGCAAGACAAATTTGATAAAATGTGGTGTACGAAGTTATTTTTTAATGTAGGATTTGGTTCAACCCTGTCACAATGCAAATTTATGATATTTAATTAGTTTAGTAACGGCACTGTGAGACCGTAATAAATTTCCTTCAACCGTAAAATTACAATGCATTTAGATGTAATGCATGAAATTTCTTTGTAAATATTATTCAATAGATTTAACTCTACAATTTCTTGAACACTGTATCCCCATGCTTAAAATATATAATAATTCGCATTGATGCGACAATGACTTAAAGATGGGAGAAGAGAGATTGAAAATGAGTACTATATCGTGATTATCTCAATCGTGTATATATTTTTGTAAAGAAGCTTTTTTTTGTGATTATTTAAAGCTTTCAAATCAGATACATTAGTGTTTTTATGATTGTACAAAAGCTAGGCCATTTAATTGGTCTTCTGTATTGAAAGATCAATTGCCTGACCCATATAAAAAGGCTATTGAACTTTTTTCTCGAGTAAGAACATTTGGAAGAATCCGATATTTGAATGAAAAACTTTCTGAGGACAAAAGGTAAGCCGGCAGAAATATATTTTTTTTAAATGGATTTTATCACAGAAGAAAACTTTGTAGAATATTGGGAAAGATTTCATTTATTACTGTAACGTAATGTTTTGGAGAATTCAGACATGAAGAAATTTTTCAGTCTACAAATAAGTTAGCTTTATAAATTTGGTGATAATCATTGAAACTTTAAATTTGGTTTACGTTGCTAAATTTCAATATGTTATTTTTAAATTGAAGTGATTGAAATGCTGATTAACAATTTCAGTAAACACCTATTAATCTGGACTTCGCTTTATCTGGACAACCATTTGAATGTACATACGGTATAAAAAAAGAACGCGTTAGCGCAATAATGTATTTTTGTAAGGTTGTAACTTTATTTTTTTTTAACTTTTTCTAATGCAGCTTGATATTTCATTCTCTTTAATTCAAAATACAATTTTTACTGTGTTCAAGTATTTTACTTATGTACATTGGTTCAATTTATAAGTTATTTTGCTTAATTCGTTTTAAACAATCTAGATGACCTGGATCCTCAATTAGTCCAGGTTAATGAGGTTCTACTTCAGTTTTGAAATACAACGTTTGTTAAGATTCTTGGTCAGAGTTATAGTTTCTTCGTGAAAAAAAACTTCCTCTAAAAATATCGGCAGTATTTAGATTCAAATGGGTTATCACGAAATTCCAATAAATATGTTTTAGTTATTCCTTATATCTATCTTATCTCTTTCATTTTCTTTGAGACAAGGTTGAAATAACAATATTATTATTTTTTTTTAAAGTCGAAACTGACAAAATTATGTACACACATGAGGAAACTTGACAAGCACAGTAAATTATTTTCATTTCTTTATAAGTTCAATTTTATTGCGCAGAATTTCCGCTTTCTACCCCTTTAAAACATGCATATTGGATAAAGAATATCGAAAACTACACAATAGGAACTAAAAATTTGTATTGTAGATTTCTATTATGTTTATTGTTTTTGGTATCGCTTATTAACTTGTCGATAAGACTCAAAACATTTACCCTTGTATTTCATTTTTTTGAAGCTTAACCCTCAAGAAACTTTTAAACATAAAAACGGGAAAAGAGAGTGAAGAATTACGCACGCAAGCACTATACAAATGTCCCAGATCGAGTCTACCCAGTGACGTCACTGGCACTTTCCCCCTCGTTCCTACTTTCGCGGCGCTAAGAGCCAGCCCTTCTAACTTCTATAGTCCTGGATAACATCTGCCTCCAGCTTGATTATTCACTATCTCAGACTGATGAGTTCTAACAAGAATGAAACTGCAGTCTCTGGATGTAGTAACCGGGCTGTCTGGTATGTTGCATCTGGGTCATTTGGTTCAACAAAACTGGGAATGATGGCAATGCTGTATTCACTCATCTCTTTATGGATTGCATTTTTACAACTTCAAGTAATTTATCACACATTACTTATTTTGCTTGCAATGAGTTCTAAATATTATCTTTACATTTACTGTCTCAATTTATTCTGCTTCATGGAGTTAAGTATTTAATAATGCAATAATGTTATTTTTTAATTTTGAAATCCATAAGGATACGTTTTTGAAATATATATTTTTATTACAAAACTGTGTTTGTATTTAAAAAATGTTGATTGAAAATCTGGCTGCTTAATTTTGTTAGCAATATTATTTTTAAAATAGAAATATTTAAATGCAAGCATGTCTGAGAGAACTAGCCACAAAGTTTGAATTTAAAATATTTGCTGATTCATGATCAAATCATACCAAAAAAAAAAAAAGAGTTTCTCAATGCACATAAATTCTGTAAGATAAGAATATAAAATTTTCAGTTTGTCATCACTTTCATGAGGAATTTATTAACTGAAATTACTTTTATTCTACTTACTGTAAAATTTCTGAACAATTTAATTCTATGCAGTTTTCAAACTATAAATTTATGTAAAACTTGAGATGATAGGATAGTTTCTTCAATTGATAATATTATAAATGAGTTATTTTTTGTTACCCTCTTGGGTATTGAAAAAGTAAGCTCTTCTGTTTTTATCAAGAGAAGCTAAATTTATGTGATTTTCTTAAGCTACAGGTTAAAATGATTATTTTTTGCACTTAATAAAATCAGTGATTTGTTTGAGGGGAACTTAATAATTTTAAACACATTGTAAAATAAGAAATAACAGCGTCAAATAGCATAAATGCAATTTGTGCTATTTGACGTTGTTATTTCTTATTTTACTTGTTATGCAAAAATGTATTTATTTAACTTAGTCTTAAAATTTGTTTAATTTCTTAAATTGATGCAATAAAAATTCTCAGATGATTTAAAAATTAGAAAACAACTAAATATTTTTACAACATTTCTTAGCTCTCATTTTGGATGACACTCATTATATTTTTTATTTAATCCCAGAAATAACACTAAGATATCTTACTGTTGCTCTGAGGCGACAATATGTAAAAATGTATGAATAATTTTTTACACTTCTTGCGCTCTATGCATAATTATAAATTTCATGCTTTAAAAAAAATCTTTGACATAGATTAAATGCACATATTTATTATTCTTTTTGCTCTCATTAACATTAAACTTTTAATAACTTGTTTTATTTAGTCCATGGGAAATGGTCAGATTGGCAGGAGTGGAGCTCCTGCTCCTCCTCATGTGGTGATGGAATTCAAAGCAGACAACGAGTCTGTAACAATCCTTTACCGAAAAATGGTGGAAAAGCATGCATTGGGCTATCTAGTGAAGTCCGGCATTGTGAATCAGAGCCATGTGCAGGTATTGCTTTCAATCCATCTGTTTACAAGTGAAACAAGAAATAAGTGATGTGAGAATTTGGATAATACATAAAAAACATTAATATAACTATTTTAACCCCTTGAGGACCAGCGCATGGAAAACGAAGCGCAGCTACGGGACCGAACGTTCCGAAATGGAACGCGGCCATCGGCCCGAGCATTTACAGCAGTTAAGCCTAACTGAACAAAAATATTCATATAAAATCAGCATTTCAAAATAATGACTTGAAATTTTAAATTTGCTTAAACAATGTACTACTGATTACTAATTATTAATATAAAGACTATTACATTATTAGAAGGGAGTGAAATAAGTAGAATACTAAAACTTTAACTATGTGCACGAAGTTAAATAATATGTGCACAAAAACAAAGTTAGAGTTAGACATCGTGAGTGTGCAATCAAAGGAAAAGAAATGTAGCAAAAAAATATGTTCCTTATGTAATTTTAATTAAAACAACTTAGGTCAACGAATTTAAACTAGTTAAATTCCCACGCAACAAGTCTCAAAATTGCTTCATAATTCTCTCGAAAACATTCCCTTTCATTCACTTCGCTAACCATTTTTATTGCAATGTTCCAGTCTCCAAATAAAAAAGAATAAATAAAGAAGAACAATATCAGAAAGGATTCAAAAATAATCGTAAACTTCAGTGCCGCTTGAAATCCTTCCTGTACTCTCATCGAACGGGGAATCCCAAAAGTCTGGAACACATACGCAAAAATATTTTAACCTTCCTCCCCTCCCCCATAATTTATTCAGCTAGATGTATATCTCTTTCAATTACTCGTAACAAAAAAAGAGAAGCAAAGATATAAACGAACAATTGAGACCTCATAAATCGTATGCGCAGAGCAGTGATTCACTGTTGTTTACATAAAAAAAAATTTATCCCATTGAGAGGTCCAAATAAGAAACTAAAGCGTGTACATGAAGGTCAAATACCATGTGACTCGAATATGATCAAAGTTATAGCCATTTAGCGCCATCTATTATCGTTTAAATATTCAATTCAATCGTTCCATTTCGAGAAAGCGTATATGTGACGCTGGGACGTCAGCGTCGATCAGAGCGCGTAGCGGATATGTGCCGCTGGGCTGATAAGAGAGGAACTGTTGTGTAGCGTCCGCGTGACGCTGGGTGCAAACGGGTTATAACTAGAAAATCGCACGTCAACGTATGATGGGTGAAAATGCTTCTATATTAGAACAAAGCAATTGCCTGTTTCTTGATATTTTGATAGTTGAAATTTTTAGCCTCACTCCAATGGATTAACCCTAAACTCCAGTAGATAGTGTTAATTGTGGACCACTTTTTTGTTTCTTCATTCTCCAAAAATAAGTCTTACCTGTAAAAGAGTTAAGTTACCAGATCCAGTTCAGCCTTGTCAAAATAAAAAATTTCTCTGCATATCTATTATTACCAAAAAATATTATCATATTATCATGCTGTATTGAGTTTCATTGTTGGTGATGTCAGAGTGTTACTCGATCAGTGAATTGGCTATCTATATATAAAAAGCAGACGGTGTTTCTTTGTTTGTACCCAATGGCCAAAAGCCTCCATAGCACCTACAGCACTAAAACTTGCCACAAAATTCGACTTACCCCGGGGGGTCTGCACCTCAAAGCCCAAATTTTTATTTTCGAATTAGCTTTTTCCCTTATTAGGGGGTAAAAAATCCCTCCACTCCCTAAGATTATGTGTCGTTGGAATGGGCTTTCCTTTCCGAACAAGATGATGTTTGTTCCGTTTCTCTCAATAAGTTAGAACAGGAAATATAAGCAATTTCTAATTGCTATTCTAATTGAACCAATTTTCAAGGCTAAACTTGATTTGTGTTTCTGCAGTGATAATTTAAGCAATTCCTTCTGTTCAACGAACTTCCTTCAAATTCTTAGCATGGGCATCGCCGTATGGGTACTGCTAGTTACATATATGAGGATGATTGAATGACAAATAATGAAACAGTTTTAGGTTTCTGTTTTTTTCAGGACCTTTTTGCAAAAAAAAAAGGGGGGGGGGATAAATTATTTACAATGACCCAATTATGATTTTCAGTAGGATTGTTGTCTCAAATTCTAATAAAAACTTATTCCAAATCCATTGCCTACATCTGAAATCTTGTGCAAACTTTTGTAAATAAATTTGACATAGTATGTACATTTTATTATCTTTGCTTTCCGGTTAAAATGCCTCACCTGATTTGCTCATCTCAAATCAAATAAGCACTTACAAACTACTAGCTAACAGTTTACACAAATGTTGATTAATACAATCGCTTTAACCAATAACTTATTGCTTGAAATATAGGTTAGTAAAAAATATTTTTTGTTTTGTTTAGTTGATGGTGAATGGGGAAATTGGATGGAATGGTCCAACTGTAGTGTAGCCTGTGGTGTAGGTAGCAGAAGAAGGCAAAGGAAATGTGATAACCCTCTTCCAAAGTTTGGAGGCCGGTACTGCATTGGAGCAGAAGTTCAGACAGATTCATGCATGCTAAAGAAATGTCCTGGTAATGTGAAGAAGTTGTCATATGACTAAAAAATTTGTGGTAACGTTAAAAATAAAAATGTCTTTACTAGAAAATATATTCAAAAGTATGTTTTAAGTAGTAACAGAAAATTTGTCTGAACCAGCACACTATTAGGTTATTGGCTCTTAATACTTTAGTAACTATCATAATATACACAATATTCTGATCTTGTAAGGAAATTTGGAAGTGAAGCGCAACCACAAAAAATATATAGAAGTGGCACTATGCCACATAAAAAACTTCACCAATTATTACAATGTTTAAAATGTGAATCATATCTTACTCAACTTAATGATAATATGAAAGTCTGCAGACTGCTAATATATGCTCATGATTTTTTTCTTCTGACTTTGTACCGATTGCCTCATACAATTTTGCAAACTGGCTAGCCAAATTGCAGAAACAACAAAAGAAGCATTCAGACAAAGGCTGGTTAATTTTTTAGATACTTTGCCATTTCTTGGTTTTTTTGTGCTCTTTCCACTTTGGCCAGCGTCAAATTTCAGCTGTGACATGCCATCTTGAATATATGCTTAAGTTAAATTAATTTTTGTGACACTATAACATTTAGAGTTCAATGCTTTTATGTATAAAGTTATTGAGAAAAATTATGTACCTTTTTATGATTTATCCCTCCTCCAACCAGAAAGCCACATCACTAAGCTGTTTATTGTGGGAATTTTAAAAAGATAAATAATTTTATAATAAAATAATGCATTTTTAGTTGGTAACCTCTTGATTTTTTTCTATTGAAAATGCATTGGCTTCTTAACTTTGCGCTGAATAATACTAGAAATGTATTCTTAAAAAGAAAACAAAAGAAGGGAGAAAACAGTCCCTAAAGCAAAAGCTCGGCTTTTTACTCTTATGTCAGATGTAAACTAAGATTTAATTTGGCCAATGTGGTTCTCCAGGGAAACTAAAGACGCTCTAAATTACAAGCAAGCTGCTTTTCATAGGTTTAGAGAAACTGGTCACAGTGCAGATAGGCTCCAATATTGTAAGGCAAGGCGTAAATTTAAGTATTTGGTATGGATTCAGAAAAGAGAGTTGGAGCAAAGACTGGCAGATAACATAAACAGGAATCTCAAGAGGTTTTTTGCATACGCTAGCAGATGGAATTAGCAGATGTAATCGTAAATATTTTCAATGCTTCTTATAACTCGGGGACAGTGCCGGAGGACTGGAAGCTAGCTAACATTACACCGCTCTTCAAGAAAGGGTCTAAAGGGAGTGCGGGAAATTATAGACTTGTGAGTCTAACTTCGGTGGTTTGCAAAATTTTTGAAACATTGATAAAAATTAAGATAGTAAATTTTCTAGAGACTAATAATCTATTGACTAGTTTTCAGTACGGTTTCATGAAAGGTAAATCTTGTGCAACTAATTTATTACATTTCTATGACAAAGTTACCATGGCTTTGGACAATAAGAAGCTTGTAGATGTTGTTTACATTGATTTTCAAAAAGCTTTCGATAAGGTACCGCATGTTGCTCTACTTAGCAAATTATCTGATATAGGAATAGGAGGGAAAACTTTCATTTGGGTAAAAAACTGGCTGACCGGAAGGAAACAAAGGGTAGTTGTAAGGGGAAATTATTCTAATTGGAGTGAGGTTTTAAGCGGGGTTCCTCAAGGATCAGTGTTAGGGCCTGTTTTGTTCATTGTTTTTATGAACGATATTCACAAAAATATTTCTGGGAACATGAATTGTTTTGCTGATGATGTCAAAGTTATGGGGACTGTAGAAAATGAAGAACAAGCAAAACAGCTGCAAGAGGATCTTGATCATATTACGGAGTGGGTGGATAAACAGGATATGGCTGTTAATGTTGGGAAATGTCAAGTGCTACATTTAGGGCATGGAAATAAGTGTATAAGTTATTATTTGCAAGGTTCAGTCATTAGTCAGGAAGACAAAGTTACTGATCTGGGGGTCTTAATAAGTCAGGATTCAAAGTTTAGCCAACAGTGCAGCATTGCTACTAACAAGGCCAATAAGATGCTTGGGTTTATCAATAGATCTATTTCAAACAAATCTAAAGAAGTTCTTCTGCCCTTATATAGAAATTTGGTAAGACCTCATTTGGAGTATGCTGTTCAGTTTTGGTCTCCTTATCTTAAGAAAGACATTAATGTATTGGAAAGGGTTCAAAGGCGGGCTACAAGGCTAATAAATGGACTTTCTCACTTAGACTATGATTCCAGGCTTAGAAGGCTAAAAATGTACAGTCTTGAGCAAAGAAGAGACCGAGGGGACATGATTCAGTTGTTTAAATTTATTAAAATGAAAGATGTTATGGGGCTGAAGTTTAGCACTGAAAACAGGACACGGGGTCATTGTTTTAAGCTATTTAAATCTCACATGGATATTAGGAAAAATTATTATTATAGCAGGGTAGTGGAACCTTGGAACAGCTGACCGGAAGAGGTGGTAATGAGCAAGGGAGTAGATAGTTTTAAGAGGGCCATTGATCTTCACTGGGGATTGTAAACTGACTAGGACCAGTCTAGCTGGGCCCAGAGCCTGTTGCTGGTTGTCACTTTTGTATTTGTATTTGTATAAGATTGTTTAACCTCTCTTTTTGTGTCTAAAGATGTGAGATATTTTGTCAAATAGTCAAAAAGTTACTTGATTCTGTAATGTTTTTTTTTTGTCCTGATACTAAACCTCTTCTTTTGCTAAAAAGAAAAAAAAAACTTTAAAATTGTTAATTTTGTCTTGAATTAGAATTATGATGTTGTCAATGATGAATTTTACTGATGAAACATAACATATTAAAATCGAAAGTAATTGTTTTGACACAATTTTCTTTCAGTGGATGGCAACTGGGGTTCATGGTCTTTATGGGAAGCTTGTAGTGTTACTTGTGGAAAAGGCACGCAGACCCGTTCCCGCAAATGTGATAACCCAGAACCATTACATGGTGGTCAACCTTGTTTTGGTGATTCTTTGGAACATCAGGAATGTGAACTAGAAGTTTGTGCTGGTAAGTTGAGTGTTTTTAACTTTGATTACCTCTTTTTCTTATTGCATGCTAAACATATCTTAAAACCCATTAGAAAACTGCAAATATGTATGGATTCCATTGAAAATGGGGGGATGCTGGGTTAAATATGAAAACTAGAAGAGAGTTCTATTTGCTCAAATGTGTTTTATTATGCATTCTTTGCAATTAGTAAAAATAGAAAATTTGAAACAAATTATGGTGTCAAATACAAAGCTTAGTGAGTTTAGTGATTGTCAAATACAAAAGTATGTGTTGTTTAATTGCTTTCTTTTTTACCTTTTATCATCAAAATTAATTCTTTTCAATGTTATTTCTTTAAAAATTCTCTATATTTTTATGTTATCTTTAGCTTTTGTCCCCTTTCTGATCTCTTTTACTCTCTTGTCTCTACTCTGTTTTTTAGTGTTTGTTCAATTTTTAGGAAGGTTTTTTGAAACATAATGTGCAGCTTTTATTCAAAATACTATATGTTGACCAGTGACAAGCAGTCTGCCCAAGCTAATCAAGCAGAGCTTCAGCACTCCAAAAATAATTTTCATTTCTCATTTGTATGCTCATAAGTGATAGGAAGTATGAATTATAAGTTTTTTCTTAGCTTGACTTTCACTGAAAATGCAAAACAAAATATTCATTAGTAGCGCCAACAGCGTCACTTGCTGTAATTCTAGAAATATGCAAAATTAAATTAAATCAGAGTGAGAAACTTGGAATTTAATATATCTCAGAATAGAGCTAAATAAAGCATAAATTACTCTATATATTTATACAGAAATTTCAAAATTACTTTTTTTAAAGATTCCTTATTATTGAATGAGAGCAGTAACATGTAAAGTGAGTTTGAACTGAGGTCTGTTATTTCTTTTCAGATATTGAAATTGTTTTATAAATATATTTTCGTTCATTCCTTTTTTTTTTCTTTTGAACAACTTAGTGGATGGTGAGTGGAGCATTTGGAGTGAATGGTCCTTGTGCTCTTCTTCTTGTGGTGGTGGGAAAAGGGAAAGGATCAGGAAATGTGATTCTCCATCTCCTTCGTTTGGTGGGCGGTATTGCTCAGGGTCACATGTACAAACTGATTACTGTAACAATGCTCAATGTCCAGGTAAGACTGCTAATATAAAACTTTTTATGTGAAATTCTTTTTTACCTTCTTAAAAAAGTTGTTGGATTTTCTTCTTTTGTTTAGTGTACAGGGTGCGGAGAAAGTTCCCACAATTTTGTTTAAAACGTTGTTTTGGTGTTAAAATAGTATGTTGGCGATTTATTTGGCACATATTGTTTATTGGCATTCATAGTATTTGAGGTTTAATCATTTGTTCTTTGTTAGTTCATTGAGTTAGTGAGCTATGAATCGTGAAAATGTGCGTGTTACTGTCGTTGAATTACACAAGAAGGGAATGAAAACAGCCGATATTATTCGAACTACTGGATTCAAGAGTAAACCAGATCAATTTCAGACTGCAGCTCCTCAAATGTATTAAAGCCCAAGGAGTCAATTTTGAACAATTGTTATAAATGTTTTGTTTAATGTTGTTATTATTATCGTTTCAATAAAGAGTTTTTATTGCTTTAACTTGTTGATTTGTTGAATTATGTGTTAGTTACAGCCTATTGAAATATCTAATAAAATTGTGGGAACTTTCTCCGCACCCTGTAAAGTTTTATAAAACAACTTCTACTTTTTCTCTGTTGTTTCTTTAGCTGCCTTAAATTATCATTATATTAATGCTATTAATTTTGTACCATTTTGGTTTTCTTCTTGAAATACTTCATTGGTTGCAATGATTTTCCTTCATTTCAGTGTCTACAAGCTGTACAGCCTAAAAACTGAATCATTATTTCTTAGAAAGCTTATGTATATTGAATTGTAGTTTTGAGCTTGTTAATGTTAACCTATTTTGACTGCATATGAAAAAATTTAATTATGTGTGTGCGATAGATCAAAGTGGTTCTATAAGTTGCCAAACACTATCCATAACTTCCAAATGATATTCAGTTTGGTTGGCTAATTGAATGATTCTGCATGGTGTCTTAAACCAAATTAAGGTAATATTATTGCTTGTTGTTAACTTAAACCCAGGGGATCCCAAACTTTTTAGATTTGCGACACCCTTTGAAAAATTAAGATTTTCTCAGGGCAACCTAGTCTATATCTCTTGTTATCATATTATACATATTGCTACTGGACATTCTTTGTGGCACCGTCACCTCTTCCCGTAGCACCCAATTTGGGAATAATTGTTATAAACTACATGACATTGTTATATTTTATAGGTTATATTTGTTTTTTATTAAACTTTAATTTATCCGAAAACTGCCTAGTCTTAAATGTTTTGTTAAAACGGAGAATGAAGAGCAATGTGAATTGATGTCTCTATATTGTTAAGTACTCTTAAAATAACATCGATTTATGCAGCCATCAATTTTTTAAACCCTAATCAAATCACCTGAGCACATAAATACATCCTCGTAAACGCTTACTTATTACTGCCTCAGAATAGTTTAATTTTAAATGCTTGCATGTAATTTTAGAACCAATTACACTTGAGATAAATAAATACCTTTGTGCTGAACAGTAAAGTTAGACAAACAACGTTAGAAAAAGCACAAATTTGCCAATTACAGCAGACACCTGTTTTGGCGTTACAGGGAACGCCTTTTTCAATGCAAAAAATAATGAGCTTATGGATGAAAAGACATTCGACAAAAGCTTTTGTCGGATTGGACACGTGTCTGCTGTAATTGGCAAATTTGTGCTTTTTCTAACGTTGTTTGTCTAACTTTACAGTTACACTTGCTCTACATAACATCCGTGATACATAGACGTAATGATTTTGAGCAAGGAGTTCAGATTTTATGCTGAAATATATATATATTTTTCCAGTTCATGGCAGTTGGGGAGATTGGTCATCATGGGGAGAATGCTCCTCTTCATGCAATAAAGGGCAAAAGAAACGTTTCCGTTCATGTAACAATCCAATACCTTCAGGTGGTGGACGTGACTGTACTGGATCTTCTCAACAAATTGAAGTTTGTAATGCTCATCTTTGCCCTGGTAAGATGATCTTTGTGTCTTATATTCATATTATTCACACAAGTCATTTTGTTTATGAAGGCTTATTTATTTCATTTATTTTACTATTGTTTATTTAAAATGTCTTGCTATTTAGAAATTCAGTTCTTATTTTCAGTTAGCATACAATTCCCAAAAATATTTCTGGGAACATGAATTGTTTTGCTGATGATGTCAAAGTTATGGGGACTGTAGAAAATGAAGAACAAGCAAATCAGCTGCAAGAGGATCTAGATCATATTACGGAGTGGGCTGATAGATGGGGTATGGCTGTTAATGTTGGGAAATGTCAAGTGCTAACCTTTAGGGCATGGAAATAAGTGTACAAGTTATTATTTGCAAGGTTCAGCCATTAGTCAGGCAGACAAAGTTACTGATCTGGGGGTCTTAATAAGTCAGGATTTAAAGTTCAGCCAACAATGTAGCATAGCTAGCAACAAAGCCAATAAGATGCTTGTGTTTATCAATAGATCTATTTCAAACAAATCTAAAGAAGTTCTTCTGCCCTTATATAGAAGTTTGGTTAGACCCTATTTGGAGTATGCTGTTCAGTTTTGGTCTCCTTATCTTAAGAAAGATATTAATGTATTGGAAAGGGTTCAAAGGCGTGCTACAAGGCTAATAAGTTGACTTTCTCACTTAGACTATGATTCCAGGCTTAGAAAGCTAAAAATGTACAGTCTTGAGCAAAGAAGAGACTGAGGGGACATGATTCAGTTGTTTAAATTTATTAAAATGAAAGATGTTACGGGGTTGAAGTTTAGCACTGAAAACAGGACACGGGGTC
Organism: Uloborus diversus; assembly: GCF_026930045.1. NCBI lineage: Eukaryota > Metazoa > Arthropoda > Arachnida > Araneae > Uloboridae > Uloborus > Uloborus diversus. The sequence continues at coordinate 15,976,937 of NC_072735.1, forward strand.
ATTGTTTTAAGCTATTTAAATCTCAGGCTAACATGGATATTAGGAAAAAGTGTTATTTTAGCAGGGTAGTGGAACCTTGGAACAGCTTACTGGAAGAGGTGGTAATGAGCAACGGAGTAGACAGTTTTAAGAGGGCTATTGATCTTCACTGGGGATTGTAAACTGACTAGGACCAGTCTAGCTGGGCCCAGAGCCTGTTACTGGTCGTCACTTTTGTATTTGTATTTAATTTCTTGATTGTATTTCAGACAATTTTATCAATGAGAAATAATTACCTTTAAAATAGCTAAAATTGAATAGTGGACTGTGGTGGAGGTAACAGCATTTTTCTAAGTTATATTAGTTAATACTTTTATTTTAATTTAAAAAACTACTTTGTATATGTATATCTAAATAGTGTTGTTTCATATTTTCTGTTTTGCGCAAAGTATGATTTTTTTGCTTTCCCCACAATTTTGAATTCAATACATATTTTCAAACTTGTTGGCCATTCATCATTCTTGTTCCTTAATGAAAGAAACAAAATACAATCAATGATTTACTTTGTTATTGTTTTTTTCATTAGTTGATGGAAAATGGAGTGAATGGAGCGTTTGGTCATCATGCTCAGTAACGTGTGGTATTGGTATGCGTTCGCGAATCAGAACTTGTGATAATCCAGATCCAACTTTTGGTGGAAAAGATTGTTTAGGAGACAATGAAGAGTTTGAAGAATGTGGAGATGAAGCTTGTGATGGTAATTAAAAAATTCATAGTTTAAAATTCAGTTCATTATATATCTCATCCGTTTTGTATTAATTATGCTTTAGTAAAAGCAATTTTTAATTTTGTAATCTGTTTTTGTTAATGTTCTTGGGATTTAGCTGTTTGCATACTGTTTTTTATGCTTATAGTTTTACCTATTCAAGCTTTTGGACATTTGATTGGAGCTATAAACGAAATTGATTTTGGCCTGTCAAAAATGGTAGCAAACGTAACACAGGTTGGCATGGTGCAAACAACATCTGCTTACATTCAAAATATCACTGAAGAAATAGGTAATCTTTTCTTTGCTGAAAAAGTGAACATTCATTTTTGTTAGAATTTTGTTTGTATTGGAGTTTGAATCTCTTTTTAATTATTCTTTTACAAAAAGCTCCTTGGATGAAATTGCTGGTACCATTGTTAACCCCCATATATTGGACTACTGCATATGAAATAGGTCAGGCTGTTAATGGATACACTCTAACTAAAGGATTTTTTCGCAGGGAAACTCAAGTGAACTTTGCAACAGGTATTACCAAAATGAGATGCTTTGATTTTTTTTTAAATTATTTTGCCTGTATACTAATTTAAAATTCTGGTGTAGGTGAGACTCTTTACATGACTCACATTGCTAGAGGACTTGACAGAAGAGGAAATCTTTTGGTTGACATTGTGATAAGTGGAGAAGTTCCTGAAGTACCAACTAATTCTGATACCAAACTGCATTCTTATACAGGTAAAATAATGAGTTTAGTTCAGTTAAATATTCACCTTTGTAACTCAGAGTGGTACTCTTCTGCAAATCTGCTGGCCTACCATAATCTAAATGTCTACTAAAATTGCAGTAAAGCTTTAATTTTTTTAAACATGGCAAGCCTGAATATTGTCACGCATAGGCGGCTGGTGCAACATAAAAGTGCGAGGGGGGATAGTTTAGGTGTGCAGTGCACATAAATTTTTTTTGGGGGGGGGGAGGGAGTTGGGCTTTGAGGTTGAAATTTATCGTCATTACTGATTGAATGATCTTCTCAAAAATCAAGACAGCTGGTACAGTAGACTCCTTCCTTCTATAATTCAAAGTTCCATTTTATTTTCTATGAAAATAATAGCATGTATTAAGTAAATTCTTCTTTGTTTAAACACATGAATTCATCACTGCCAGCATTTTTTGATCGATCAATAATTTTGAACTTAGAAAAGTGGAGGGGCAAGGCCCCTTTGCTTTTGAAAGTAAGGGGGCAATTGCCTCTCACCATTGTTCCCCTGTATGAGCCGTCTATGTTGTCACACATTTTATTATAAACATATTTTAAGTTTTCCAGGTTCATTTTAGTCATATTATTTCTTATAGGACTGCTCTTGCTTACATGACTGCCAGTTCTCTCAATTGGTTTGGGAGATTGCCAGATTTTAATGCCTTCCCCTGAACTTGCTAATAAAGTTAATCTTCTCAATTTTATCAAAGCTGAGGAAACTCTAAAAAGCAATTTTTGTATGATTGGAAAAAAATCCATGCAATAAAATTTATCATGAATTGCAAGTCGTCGTCCTAAAAAGAACTAATAGTATTTTTGATATAGTTGGCCATTATCTGAAGCTTAGTGAAAGAAAGAGAGAATTGTATCAGTACCTAAAGTACATGAAATACACCGCCAGCGTCACTTTCCTATGCTGGACTGATGAGTGCTAATAAGCACGAAACTGCAGCCCTCGGCTGGAAATGACTGAGCTGGCGGTGTATTTCATGTATTTCTGATTTAGCCCTGGCTATAGGGCGGTAATTTACTGAAAGTACCTAAAGTATTCTGTATGATCAATCAATGCCAAAAACATCATCTGACTGGTGCTGTAACAAATTACAAAGTCAGACTTCCTAGGAAGATGGTCTTGCATTTTTGTTTCATTTTATCCATTCATTATTTATTCATACTGTTACAAATTCTGTAAATAGTAATTATTTTTATGATTAATTTGTCATAATCAAGCTAAATTTGCAATTTATTAAATTATCTTTAATCTAAAATTATTGTAGTAATGTAACCTGTAAATAGTTTCTTGTAATGAATATACAGCCCCCGTACATTCGGCTGAAGTATACAGTCCCCTTATTTCTGAATGATAAAATTTGTGAATGGAAAGAAATAAGATAACGGTCTATGATTTTCGAGAAGCATTTGGAATATTGTGTAAACTTTTCGATGTTTATAAATAGCCGCCGCATGATAAAAAGTCAGTCTCGAGTTAGTTTATGCTTGTGAATCGTTGCAGCGGTACACTGGAGATTGTGTATTGCTGTTTTGTGAAGCCTTTTGAGCTGTATTTTTGCTTATTTCGATGTAAATACGTGTGTAACCGTTGAGATTACGGTGTCGATTGATATTTGCTTAATTGCTGATGATTAATTTAGCAGTTGTTAACGATCTTTCCTGTACATAGTGTAAATAAATCTCTTGTGTTTTTCTCAAGAACTGTGTCGTCCTTTCAAGAAAGTTGGAAGTCGCACCGGATCCGTAACAATACACATTTCACGATCTGTTTCAATATTAGATAACCACAAGGACTTTCCATTGGAGTTTTAATTTTGCTACATTAACGTAGAGTGATGTATGTTATTTTGTCTAGTGCTTTATTCAAACCTCTCATTAAAATATCCATTTAAAATACCTTTTTACAATGTTAATGACATAGGATCAACTGCTTGAAATGTAATGGCACCTGTGAAATTATTGTAACGGATCCGGTGCGACTTCCAACTTTCTTGAAAAGACAACACAGTTCTTGATTAAGAATACAGGAAATTTATTTTCACTATGTACAGGGAAGATCCTCAACAACTGCTAAATTAATCATCAGCAATTAAGCAAATATCACACAACACTGTAAACTCAACGGTTACACAGGTATTTACTTCCAAATACGAAAAACAACACACCGAAATGCCTAGCAATAAACAGAGCTAATACACTCTCAGTACAAATTCTCAATCGAAACTGAAACTTTATCATGCGGGACGCTTTTTATAAACATTGAAAAGAGATCGCTCAACTATTCCAGAAAATGCTACACCATTCTACATTTTCTTATTTCATTCACAAATTTTATCAATGAAAAAAAAAGAATAGGGGGTTCGTATACTTCAGCCGAATGTATAGGGGCTGTATATTCATTACGGGAAACTATTTACAGGTTACGTTACTGCAATAATTACTATTTACAGAATTTGTAACATTATGTTTTAAACGTAAAAATACAAGAAATTCATATGTTTTAATAAGTTTAAACTTAAAATATAGTTTGAAAATGGTTTTCTTTTAGAGGATTATGTTCAAATGGGCCCTGGTTTGATCTACGCATTTTCTACTCGCACCTATGAAGTGGATGGCTATGTCATTCCTTATTCTTGGAATCACACCATTGTTTATGATGAAGCACAATCTTTGATGCCATTTCCTACTGAAAGATTGTATGCAAATGGTATTAATAGTTCTTATGATAGTGAAAAACATGAAATGAAATATATAATATCAGCAGCTATTGGTAAAAGTAAGTTTTTTCTTAACATTTTTTCTTTTCATTATTAATGGGGACTTTACATTCATATTTAAACATGTTGTACTTTGTTGCTATATTATCAAATTATAGCATTGAACCTAACTTTCCTGTATTAACTAATTTTTTACAACAGCTATGAATATGTCTTTTAATTTTAAAATTATAATAAATTTTGCTAGTTGCATTTATGAGCGATTCTTTATGCCCAATCCATGGTAGACTAGTGCTGCTTATCTAATGTATGTTTAAGAAAAAAATCATCTGTCAGTTCTTAGCTATCTTATTTTTGTGATCTTTATGGGGAACAGAGATAAAAATAGTTGCTTCATGATAGTTTATCTCTGAATATCACAGTGATCAACAATCATTGCTTAAAATATGCTAACAAAATATTTGCTGGTATATTTTGTAGATGACACAACTGTCACTTTTAACTGTAAATCTTGTTTTAATTGTCTTAAAAAATTTAATGTTTGCACTTGGATCACTTTTTTTTTTTGTTGGATGTTCATGATAACTGAGAAAGAGGTACTCCGGCTGTCATAAATTTAGTTTTCTGGTTCTCAAACAAAATTTAAAAATATTTTTACTTTCGGAAAACTAATGTTAACATTTTTTCAGGTGTTATAAGCAAGAGGTAATTGATTTATTCATTTTCTGTTAGCCCCCCTTAATCAGGTAACAGATAAACAAATACCCCACTTATAAGAATAAGTTTCTGGAAACGAATATTTCACTATAAACACAACGTTTTGGATATCTAATGGAATGATTTTCTCGCATGATTCACTAAGACTGGCACACTTTGAAAAACACTTTTACAAATCAAAATTTTGAATAAATTTAAAAAAAGAAAACATTAAACATATGATAAGACAGAGCAGTTTTTTTTTCTTTTTTTTTTTTTTTACAATATTGAAAGCACAAATGGTAAAAGTTCCACTTGGCTTTCGAACTTGAAGGTGATTCTTCTCCCAGCAACCACAGGTGTCAAAATTTAGCCCCTTGGTCAGGGAATAACATAACACTCCAGGTTCCCCGGACCTTGGTCAGGGAATAATAGGTACTTTGAAAATCTAATTGGAGATTATAATGTTCTTTATGTTTTGGGAAAGGAGGTACAAAAGTCTGCCCAAAACACTTTGAGCAAGCAATCCTCGATTATGGACTTTTTCAATTAGTAATGCAGAGAAAGGGACAACAAAAACTTTGTGATTAAATTCTATGTCACTTATATTTTTGAAATTTGTTTACATATTTGTAATGTAAATACTGATTATAATATTATAGTTGTTTTTAAGCTTATCTGAAATAAATGTTTCGACTAACATTCATTTTTTTTTAAATGTATACTGATTAATTATTACAATTTTGAACAGGTGCTATCAGTTGGTTACGGAAAGAATTCCTCACAGTCAATTACCCCACTTAGTTGAATATTATATTTTGGAACCACCAATATTCGTTTAAGCTGAGCTGACAGTTTATACATGTTTTCATATTGCTGTTGAAATTAGAAACGTACAAAAAAAAAGTTGACGAGGTTATTATATAAATATACACAGAGTGGATCAAAAGTACTGAGTGCATTTCATGCTTGAACACAAATTGAACAAATTGAGGTGCATGCATGTTTCTTTTTTTTATTGGAAAGACAACATAAAACTGTTTTATACAAGATACTGGATTCTTCACAACACTTGCTTTTTGCTTTGAAAATTTGTTTAAATTTAAATATTTCAGTGGTATTTAATGAAAAATATGTTTAATACTTTATTCTTTCACAACTTCTTATTCGTTAACATAATGCATTTTAGGTCCATCTGGTGAAGAATGCACTGATGGATTTAGTTTGAGCGCCCTTGGTAACTATTGCAGTGGTAAGTGTCATTTAAACTGTTAATAATATCCTTTATTTTAAATTTCAATTATTTATTTTATTTCACTATACATAAGAGCCAAGAACAAACCTTTAACATGGTTTTCAATACTTTTAATGTATTTTTAATCTTCCTTTAAAAAAAACAAACAATTGTGCTTTTCTGTTTGCTTAGATCCTTGTTTTACTTTAAAATTCCATCTCAATATTTTTCTTTGCTTCCTGAGACTGTGTGTTTTTAACTTATATTTTTTTGCACTTAAAAAAAAGCATTCAAATTCAAAGGAAAAATTGAATTACATTTTTATGTGTGCAGTATTATGCATGGATGCACCGATAAGCAAATTGGCTGATTACCAATTAATCGGCTGCTGATAATCAGCCGATTAATCGGCTCTGGCCTTTTAATGATCATGATTATTTTACAATGCTACCAATTCCTCTGTCTCTTTTTTCTTTTCCATCACTTTTTTTGACTATAGAAATAGTTAAGTTTATTTTTAAGAGACAATTTTTCTCCACTTTCCTAATTTTCCAAAAATAATTTTAAAATTTCATGCAATTTCTTTCAGCCAATTTTCATATTAATGTTAATAAAATCATTTAATGTTTACTAGATATGTACAGTAGAACCTCGTTTTACGTGGGGGTTATGTTCCACAAAAATGCCGCGTAAATCAAAACCGCATAAATTAAGACTTTATATTAGTGTTAAAATAAGTGTTAGGTTCAGTAGATAAAAAAATACTTCATTTTAGTGATGACTAATTGCATAATAAGTTGATATTGTATAATAAGTAATTGTTTAATGAGTACTTATATCGATTTCTATGCAGAACATGCATAAAGAAAACATAAATTAATTTTGTATTCTGTTTACAAAAAAATGCTGGTTATGATAGTCTTTTGGCAGTCATTAAGAATTTTCCTCAGTAGTTGTTAGAAGAGCATTAACGCATTCATGATCACTTGCACCATTTCCATGATGAAATCTTCCTTCACTACCAAATCAGAAAGATCATTTCTATTGACTAGAAATGACTCAAATTTTTCAATGTGAACGTTTTTGGTTGTGTGTCACTGATGTCGGTACCCTTGTTGGTTTTGTCCTCTTTTGTCACTCCTAAAATCTCTTTTTCAGTGAGTTATGAACTGTGTGAATTTAATAACTATACTTCTAGAAAGAGCTCTGGAACCAATCGCATAAAATGTCTCCAGTGGCTCAAGCTCGATTATTAGTCCGCCAAAATGTGTTTATTACATGTAATCTGCAATCTTTAGGAGTTTGGATTTTGAAAGAGGGAAAATTTTATATGTTTGCATTGCCGCATTCGCGTAAAACCGAAACTCATCTGTGTAAAATAAAATAAAGGTGTCAAATCTTAAACTGCATATAATCCAAACCGCGTAAAATAAACCCGTGTAAAACTAGGGTCTACTGTAAATTAAAAAAAAAAATAGGGGCAGCCTGTGGTCAACAGGCAAGTTTAGGAGCCTTTTTTAATTTAAATTTATTTTTAAATTGTTAGTAGCCATTTAATCCAAGAGTTTTTATTCAGTATAAAAAATATATAAAGTTATCTAAAAGCACTATTCTACAGGGGAGAAGTATTGACTCATGAAACATGATGCAACATTGTATATGTATGCATATGTATATGTATGCATGTTGTGCATATTCATTTTTAAAAAAATAAATATATAAATAAAATAATATTACTTCAACCATCAGTTTGTAAAATAATAAACAAAGTAAATTATCTACATTTTTTTTTTAAATCAAATGATATTTTAAAAAATAATTTTCTGTTTTATGGAATCAAAAATTAATAATTTAAATCTTGCGTTGTATGGTGTAATCATATGTATAGTTACGAGGAACAAAATAACTGAAAAACCAATCAAGTTGTGTCACCAAAAGCTGGGGTTAGGGTATCATCGTAAACTTTAGGAAATGATCCTGATTTTCTGTAAGAAATAAAACAAAAGAGTTAAGGGAGGGGGGAGAACTAAGGGATGTTCTTGTGGGATCATATACACATTTGTTTGTTTCTGTTACATTTCTGTCCTTCAAAAGATAAGTAGAAATAACATTAATAACATAAAAGTAAAAACTATCTGCAAGGCAGGTGATATGAAAAGTGTAGTGGGGGGTGGGGGGGAATAATTATTGCATCCAGTTTAAATTTCCTGTAATTTAATTATTCTTTGTAATGTAAATTTCAGCTGTGAGAATTATCTTTCAATATTTCATTCAGTTTTACGCACTTTCTAAACTATTTGTTTTTACTGCCTGCACTTTCATACTGAAATTCTAAAATTATGTTTGCAGCAAATTACGCTTATTTATTGTTCTTAAATGTATTCATCATAGTTTCTTGTTGAAGGTATGCTTTAAAAGAAACATAGTTTGAAAAACATTTTTCCCCGCACATTAATTGGCAAAATTTGGCCGATTATAAATAATCGGCAAAGTGGCTGATTATGGCCGATTAATCAGTGCATCCCTAATATTAATATATAGCATCAAATACTGTATATCGAATTAGTAATAAATTGGAAAACAGGTTGATTTTAAATTTATATAATATTTTCATGCAAAAGAACTTAAAACAAACTTTTCAGCAATGTGCATAAGAGTACAATTGTAAATGAGAAGGAAAAAAATAGAATTAACTTTTACAAAGTAAGCAGATTATTCCAGAATGTCAATTAAGCCCTGAACAAGTTAACTGTAGTATCTACTAAAATGAGTTCTTTTGATATTTGAAGAAGCATTCTTGATTCCTCACCTGTATGGGAACTGACTGACATTAATGAAAGCCAGTACCATATTTTTAACTAGTATGTTTTAAAGTCATCCAAAATGTATTTTGGGAATTCAATCATTTTATTGACTTCAGCTTAAAGGATACAATGCACCTGGGGCGGGGGGATCTTTTGAATAATTACATTTTGCTTTAAATGTTAGAAAATGCGTATTGTTTTTCTTTGAGAATGTTAGTTTCCAGTGGAATTGCCCAACTATTTATTAAAAATATTGAAATGAATAATATTTTAAATTTTAGTTTGCATGCATTTTGAAGTTTTCTGAGATTTGTGTTTTAATTTTTTGCAGATGTTGATGAATGTGAACTTAATCCTTGCTCTCATGTTTGCAACAACTTTCCTAGTGGATTTTCTTGCTCTTGTCTTCCTGGCTTTGCATTGGGTTTAGATGGCGAAGCTTGCAATGGTAAGGATCATTGATTTATCATTGTATTTATTAATTTATTTGATGGATTGAATGCTGCTTGTAATATATATTTTTTTTATGCTCTTACAAGAAAGTTAACAAATAGAAATGCATAGCTGTCTTATTTTAAGATACAATGTTTGTAAATAGTAAAACTATAGTTCTATAAATAGTAAAAAAAGATTAATCTGATATGCAAAAAGAGAAATTTGACACTTACATTTTCTTTTACTTTTCTGCGCAAAGGTATTTACTTCTGATGTTGTGTGTTCTTAAAAAAAAAAAAAAACGATTTCAGTCAAAAAATATTTTAATAATTTTCGTTTGTTCTTCATTTTTCTTTAGAATTTTTTTTCTCATAAAACGCTCTGAATTTTTTTATCTCCCCCCCTTCCCGCTTTTCTGTACTTGTAGTGTATTACTATACAATCTATAATGAATTTGATTTGAACGATACGCTTTTGTTAAAGTTTTTTTGTGTGTAAATAAATTCTTTAAATATGATAGTTTTGTAATTTTTTAAAATGTCAATTTCAGGTTTATTTGTATGAAACTTCAAAAATCTTTTTTTAAATTAAAAAATATCTAATTGATTTTTTTTCCATCTGAATTTGTTTTAATTTGTCCCCCCCCCCCCACCCCCACCCAAAAAAAACCATGATTTTTTTTCCATGCTGGTGCAAAAAACTACCGACGTACCAAATCTGTTATTGTCATAAAGTCTGGATCAGGGGTTGTTCAGTTTCTGGTATGGATCAAAATTTTTGAAATGCTGACAGCTGGTGATTCTATCTATCGAATGTGATGCTCGACTCCAAATGGAAGCCGCTCCTTTCTACCTTGAATCAAGTAGAGCTACTACTGGAGTCCAGTTTTCCAAGTGACATAAGTCACCATTACAATTGCTTTATTTTCTAATTTTTTTTTTTTTTTTGAAATTTTAATAAACTGCAAAACAATCTTCTAATGTTAAAAAACATGAGGAGAGACAAGCTATCATAAGTTATCATGTATAAGTAAAATATCTATATTTTACTATTTTTTACACAAAACTTTTATTTACTTTTTCCTTGTACATATACAGTGAAACTTCTATGCAGGACCACCTCCATTAACCGTCAATTTTCTAAGGTACTGATTTTTCACCCTATATACTCAATGTTAAAAAACCACTAGGAGAGACCATTGATTTCTCTGTCAATGACCTGCAAATTGCAAAAGTCAGTGAGCGAAAACAAAAAGAGGGATAACAAAAGAAAAGTAATAAAACGATTTAGTCTGGATGCACATTTGACTTCACATGCTAAGTGTATCAAATTTTCATTTTTGACATCATTCTAAGTAAATCCCACTCAACCAAATCTTAATAATGAAGTCTGGATTGGAAATGGTCAAGCAGGGTTGTCATATTTTCAGGATAGCAGAAGAACCAAAATGTTAAGAAAGTTACCGAAGACAGTACAAGATAAGATAAATAAATACCTTTGTGCTGAAAAGTAAAGTAAGAAATAACAATGTCGAAAAGCACAAATTGCAGATTACTGCAGACACGTGTTTCGACGTTACAAGGAACGCCTTTTTCAATGCAAAAAGTAATGGGCTCATGGATGAAAAGGCTTTTGTCGGATGTCTCTTCATCCATAAGCTCATTAGTTTTACATTGAAAAAGGCGTTCCTTGTAACGCCGAAACACGTTTCTGCAGTAATCTGCAATTTGTGCTTTATGACGTTATTTTTTATTTAACAATATTTTGTAGCAGGGCCGTATTCAAGGGGGGGGGGAGGGTTCTTAGGGTTCAAACCCAACCGAAAAGTTTGGTTTGACTTTTAAATATTCGTTTATATTTAAAAATTTCCAAAAAATATTGTTTCAAAACTCAAATGTCTTTCATATGTATATTTATTGCATAAAACGCTTTCATAATCATTAACACAACGACTTGAACATTAACACAAATAGTGCAAAGCTTCGCATGAAAGTTTTTAAACCCTCGCCGAAATTATATTACGGCCCTGCAAGGTAGCCCAACTTCTCTTGATCACATTACTTTCAAACATTTCTTTGTCATATAAAAGCACAATTATTTAAGTCATCCAGAAAAAGGCTACTTTTTTAAATTTTGATAAAATTTAAAGTCAAACAAAAACAGCCAGCTGTTACTCAATTATTTTTTAGGTCGCCAGAGGTAACAAAATGCAGCCCAATGGGCTACTTTTCACTTAAACTGGGAGGAAAAGGACACGGCACCAATGCTCCTCTCGCAGAATCTGTGTGTGGAGGAGGGGGGGGGGGATACCATTAAATGTTACAAAAAGAATTATGTGAATGTATTCCTCTTTCATGCAAACTGAGAAAGGCAAGCACTGTGTAAAAGAAAAAAAAATCTTTTTTTTTGCTGGATTCTCGCGAATAAAAAAAAAACAAAAAAACAAAAAAAAAAAAAAATTTTAGTAACGGTTTCAATTTAAAAGTTGTTACCTTCAAAATATAGAGACAACTTAGCATTGGAAAACACTGATGATTTTGCGACCGAATGAAAACCCTCTAAGATAAAGGAATATTCGAGTTTTAAGATTTCGATTTATTGAGGGTTGACTGTATATTCATGAATATACTTTGCCGTTGATTTTTATGCATTTTGAACTTCAACAACTTGAACTGAAAATGTCCTCTTTAATTTGTAGATATAGATGAATGTACAATGAATTTGGACACATGTTTGTCATCTGAAGAATGCATTAATACCATTGGTTCCTATAAATGTCTTGTAATGTGTAAAAATGGATATCAAAGAAGTGATGATGAACTTTACTGTATAGGTATATGCTTTTTTTTCATGCAGTATTTGTTCAATGACATTTCAACATTTTTTCTTGCCTAATTGTTTATATATAATTCTTTTGTTATGTAAAGTAGACCCTCTATCTGAATATGCCCTAATGCACCCCGATATTCTGAACACATTTTGATGGTCCCGGAAAATACATGTACCTCATCAAGTCTCCCTCTGTAATGAACGCCCCCATAATCTGAACACTTTTATACAGATCCATTAGTGTTCAATATAGAGATAAACTACTGTTTTTATAATTTACACTCAATACTTCTACATATTTCGTAAGCATATCTTTTTAATCCTAGGTTAAATTTAATTCAAAATAAGATCTTTTTTTTCTATTATCCTTAATTAGTGAATTAATTAATGAAAAAGTTTGCTGAAAAGCGAAATAAGTTCAAACTGTACTGGTTCACTGACACTTAGCATGTGTTTTACAACACTTTTCAAATTCCTTTCCTACTAAATAAAATAACAACTGGTAAACATAGTTTTCCTTTTTGTCAATAGCAAAAAGCCAGCTATAAAGTCTTTGTTGCGTAGTTAAAGTAATGTACTCAAATTTTGCATACTTTTTTCTGACTTGTCAACAAGATGTGCAGAAAATTTTTGTCTGACAAGAACAGATCATTGAGCGATCTGTCTTCCAGGGTACTTAGAGGGTATAATTTATCTCCTGAGCCCCCTAAATGACAGACCTGTTTGTACAAATGGAAAACAAGCACTATAACTCGTACTTTTTTTTTAATGAGAAGATGATGGCTGAAGTTTACATGGGAAATAATTTATTAAATTTATTTCTTGAATCATAAAGAATTATCTTTTAAATTAAAAAAGCAGTTCAATGTTGTGTTTTATTTTTATCGGGAATATACTGTGGGCCGTGTATGTGCCAAAGCACAGGCCTTAGGTTTATGTTCTCTGATTTAAGTAGTTGTCAGCCAAGTGAATTTCTGTTAATGTGTGTAAAATAAACTTTTTTTTCAACTCATATAAATATAGCATTGCACTAACTAGGGAAATAAATGTGTCAAGTTACTGGAATAGTTGAGTTATTGAGTTTTCTCCCAGTTTTTGCTCTATGTAACTATAGTAAAACCCCTCCAAACGGACACCTCTCTTATGCGGACAATTTTTAACTCCCCAGTTCCAATGCAAAAAACATTATTAAACCCCTGTTCTGCAGACACCTCTCTATTGTGGACAAAAAAATTTGTCCCGTTTGTGTCCGCATTAGAGGGATTTTACTGTATTCATCAAAACATTTAAGCTATGATTATTCCAGTTGAGTGGGCTAGATATTGTTTAAAGAAAAATACTAGCTTAGCTATTTTGAAGATAATTGCAACTAGCCTCCCATTTTTAAATCTGTTTTTGGGGGTGTTCCCGTGATCCAATTTTGGATGTTACTGATACTCAGTAAGAATTACTGATTATAAAAACAATTGAAAAACGCTTCTGTTGCATTTTTGCCCACGTTAAAGGTATTTTTTTCTTAGTCTGCCTGAACTATTATTTCACTTGAAGTAGTTTTTTTTTAAATTGTTTATTCAATGATCCCCAATTCTGCAATATAATTTGAGTTATATTTGTTATCTTTTTAATTTATTAGCAGCATTGTGCTTTTTTTTCTCTAGATATTGATGAATGTAGTGCAAATCTTCACAACTGTGAGCAAATTTGTGTTAATTCCATTGGAAGTTTCAGTTGCAGCTGTCAAATCGGTTATTATCTGTTTGGAAGATCACGGTGTATAGGTACTTCAAAATACATTTTTATTTATTTATTTAATTATTTATTTTTGTTAAATGACTTTATGAACTTCTACAACTTTCAAATTTCTTCATGTCAATAATTTGTTATTGTTTAGTATTGTATTGGACAGGGATTTTTTATTTTCTAGTGTTCTTTAATCAATATGTAGGTAGGCTTAATATTGTATTCTTTAAGGTAGAAAATATAATAATTTTTAAAATAATGTTTCAATCTAAGAGACTTCAGATATTTTACACTTTTATCTTCAGTGTATTAAATTATTATTATTGCAGTTACGTATGCCCTCCTATTACCACTTCCCTTCCATTATTGCCAATTATGCATGAAGTTCAGTTTGATAGTTCACGGATATGATGTTATTTTAGCGTCTAATAGAGCATCCAAACTGAACCATATGCATTTAAATTATAACTTCAAAAACTAAGTTTCAACTTTTTCTGTAATTTCAACTATATTCAAGTTTTGTTATTAAATGCACTATTTTTAAAGTAGTGCAATTTATGTTTACTACACTACTTTATTACTATATACCATACAACTATGCTACTTTGTGGCATTGTTGCATTATTTTTTAAATCTTTTATTTATTACTTTATTAGTATTTTAATTTTCTTTTAAATGTTGTTTGCTTTTCAAATATAGCTGTTGACAAATAGTAATCAAATTAAGATTATCCAGACAAGTTTATTTGTATCTATTTTATTTTAATTTTGTATTTACTTTATCTAAATTGAATTTACCTGTTTTGAAATTTAATTTTAAAGTTTATTTTTACATTAATCAAAGCTTTAAAAAGACACGGAAGTATTTAAAACTTCTTTTTTTTTAATTAGATGTTGATGAATGCAGTTCATTAGAACCTCCATGTAGTCACACCTGCAAAAACTTACCCGGTAGTTTTATTTGTTCCTGCCCTAAAGGATATGAACTTCAAAATCAGAGAAATTGTTTAGGTATGCAAAATAAGTATATGATAAAGCATTTTCTTAAGTGATTTGTGAAATATCATATTGAGTTCAATCAAAGTATTTTTAGAGGCATTCATCTTTTTATTTTTTTTAACGTGCAAAACACCATCAATCATCTCGAATTGCTACCTAATAAGATACCATTTCAGTTACATTATTAAATAAATGAAAAATACTGAACTATTGTGGCAATTTGTTTTAATTCTAAATTATCTGGGCATTTAAATATTTTACATAAATCTGAGCCTCCACTTGGTTTTTGCACAGACAATATATTCTGCCTCATTATGCTGTCATTCTCCAGTCTTATGAGAAAATGCTGAAAATACAACTTCCTGTTCCACAAAACGTTTCCCGTTCACTTAATGCTTTTTGTTTGTTAAGTCTTTGACCATTGAATATTTTTTTCGATATGGTAGGCAGGTATCTCTTACCATCACCGTGGTGTGGCAACTTTTGCTCTTTATTTGAAAAGAAATTGCCCCAAATTCTCACAGATGATGTCTACAACTGGTATGTTGTTATTTCCTGCTGGGAATTTGCTGACACAACAGCCAAAAGGGGACGAAAACATTTTTATTTGGGTGAAGCATTCAACTAAATCTTAGAAAGAGATCCTTTTCATTCTAAAATGTTTTCTTCATATGGTCAATATAGCATCTACCTCTTTTCGTCGCATCCAGACATTTTCTTTTAGGGGTAACAGTCAACAGGTGCAGTTTAAGATAATTGGATAATAATTAGTCTAATTTTATCTGGAATTTCGTATTAATTTTTAATCCACATTTTACACAGGCATTTTAGGAGAAAAAAGGTTAAAATACCTTAACAAAAGGGCTATTTTATGTTCAATATTAACCAAAGCAAGTTAACTTAAGGAGGCTAACACAGAAACAGAAAGTGTTGTTTGCTATGAGGTTAGTAAATGGGCTTTCTTATTTGGATCATGGTTCCAGGCTTAGAATACTAAATATGTATAGTCTTGAGCAAAGGAGAGTAAGATGGGATATAATCCAATTATTTTAATTTGTTAAAGTGGAAAATATTTATGGGCTAAATTTCTGCACAGATGGCAAAATCAAAGGTTATTGTTTTAAACTTTTGAAATCCCAAGCTAATCTTGAAATCAGAAAAAATTACTACTTCAATAGGGTCGTAGACATTTGGAATAGTTTACCAGAAGCAGCTGTTACTTGCGATGGGGTGAATAGTTTTTAGACGGCTCTTAATCTTCATTGGGTATTGATAAATTGACTAGGACCATCCTAGCCAGGCCCACAGCTTGTTGCTGGTCATCACTTTTGCATTTGTACTTGTTAATTACATTTATACATCTACATTGCACAAACCTACAAATATATAGCAATAAAAACATATCAATTTAGAGTGGAGTGTTCTTAGTTAAAAAATATTCATTGTTCTACCAGCACAACTTACCATTGATGATGATGTTCATATGTTATTGTTCTAAGTGTTAACACACAATTGCAAAATTTTACAGTTTCAAAATACAGTGAAACCTGTGTAAGTTGACCACTTGCGGTGCATTACTTTAGTGGTCAACTTAAGCAGGTGGTCAACTTATAGAGGTTGAATTATATGATAAGATTTAATTCTGTGCCTGAAAATAGCGATCAACTTAGAAAGGTGGTCAACTTTATACGGTTTTACTGTAATTGTTTTTAGCTGTAGGAAGAAATATTTGTCACTTGATTACAAACATTTAAACCATTTAAACAATAACCAAACAAAAAAGATAAATCATTATGTGCTTGTGTTAGCGTTTTTTTTTTTTTTTTTTTTGCATACTTTAAAAATGTTTAATTTTTTGCATGAATTTCTGCTATGTAAGCACTGGTTTTAAACCTTTTAGTACCACAAAAGAAAATGTTATAATAATTAGGAATTTCTCAAACTTTTAGACATTGATGAATGCAAACTTGGAATTTATAGCTGTGAATCAGATCAGGAATGTAAAAATGTTGATGGAGGTTATAAATGCATAGCTAAATGTTCTCCTGGACTTGTCAGAGCTGCAAATGATACATGCATAGGTAAGAATTTGCGTGATTTTTGTATTGTCTAATTTTAGTGGTTTTCAAGCAGTTTTCTACAAAACTCTGAAGTTAGTTGTAGGGTCTGCAGTAAATCTCTGGCCAATGTAAAAATTGAATCAACAACTATAAAAAATAATACAGGGGTAAAACATCATCTGTCAAAAAAAAAGCTAATTTTTAGAAAAACACATTGGAATGTTTGACTGGCAGGATTTTCCCCTAGTATGGCCCATTCAAAAAGTATTTCAACTAACACTAAATGGTATCATTATTCTAGTTCCTCGAAAAAACTGACTGACATGGTTTTTCCCGTTACCCTTTATCTATCTAAATATATAAAGGTGATGGTGTTTCTTTCTTTGTTTCTTTGTACCCGATGGCCAGAAGACTCCATAGCACCTACAGCCCTGTAACTTGACACAAAATTCGAACATACCCCGTGGCTGAGCACCTCGAACTGGAAATTCTAAATTTCTAATTAGTGTTTCATAATTAACTAATTAAGCTAAAATTTCACGTTTTTCGCCTAATTAAGGAGGTAAGAAATCCTCCAACCCCCTAACATTACATGTCGTTGGAAAGAGCTTTCCTTTCCGAACGAAATGATGTTTGTTCAATTTCTCTCAATTAATTAGAACAGAAGATATAAGCGATTCTAATTGAGCCACTTTTCAAGGCTAAACTTGATTTTTGGTTTTACAGTGACGTTTGTCGCTTCCACCAGAATTAGCGCTGTATCTATTTTAAGTTACATATTTGCATACTTAATTTAATTTAAATAGTGAAGTGTGTTTTTTGGGGGGTTTTTTGCAAACGCTACTTTTTGCAAACTACAGGGAACAAGGAGAGAGCTCTTTTTTTTGCGCTATTTAATTAAATGAATAAAGTGAAGTTTTTTTAATGATCTTTGATCAGATTAGGAAATGAATGAGGAAGTTAAAATAAATAGAGAGGTATAAAATAAATTAGAGGTAGAACTTACAGGTAGATAGCTGCCGAAGGTAACAGTTTTGGCGTAAAAAGGCGAATGACACAAAACGCAACTGGAAATAGGTATATAAAATTCAAAAAAAGATAGATATTAATTAATTAATATACTGCTGCCAAATTTTTTTTAAACAGCGGCCGTAGGCAGTGAACTTGGCGTAAAAACGGGGGAGGGGCATGACATTCAAAATTATTGCAATCAGAAAAATAAAATTCTCATCTGTAAGATCTATTTTGCTTATTTTGAAGAAGATCTCCATAACAATTTGTCAAATTTCCTTGCCCCCCCCCCCCCCCTTCCGAAATCAATTCCTGGCTACAACACTGATTGGACCCCCTCGGAAATGAAATCCTGGCTACGCCACTGTACGGAGAAAGAGTTTTTTTGTTATTAATTATTAATTTTGACTAGAATTTGCTTTTATGCATCAAGGTGCGTATTTCACGCAGGGAGTAAAAATGTCCCTCTCAATAAGCAAGCGAATATCAATTATTTTTTAAATACTACTGCAAAATACAGAAAGTACCCCCTACAATGTTTTTGAAAAAATCTGATACATTTCAGATATGTTTATAATCAAGGTTTTTTTGAAAAATTATCCCAAATAAATTATTTTTAGAATGAATTGACTATTATGTGCGAGTCCTACAAACTCCATAAATCAAGCCCTAAATCAATTGCTTATCATAAAGTGATGAAACCTAAATTTACAGTACACATGCAGCGAAATATGTGCAATGACACCCAAAAATGGGATGGAAAAATTAGGGGTTAGATATATTCAAGATTACGGATGATTACACTTTTGGCAAAAAAGAGGAAGCTTACATTACAATACTTTCAGAATTTTACAGTAAACAGAAATAACCAGAAATTCAAAAATTAGCAGCTACTAACAATTGTCTTCCTTTTTTTTTCATGCTATAAATTTATTAATTTACTGTCAATCATTAATTTTTGTATAAAAGTTAAAAGAATGTACTTTGTACTTGAACAGAATTTCCAGCATAAGAACTTGTAGGGTAAAAAACGTATATTTTTTGATAAATTCCTAGTTTTAGCACTGCAGAAATGATTTCTTAATTTTATTGTAATTGTTTATTCCTGAAACAGATATAGATGAATGTGACGATCATGCAGCTTTATGCCATTATACTCAAATTTGTATCAACACATATGGGAGTTATCACTGCTCTTGTTTTAGAGGTTTTTATTCTGAAGGAGCTGGAAAACCCTGCAAAGGTATGTTTTATAGTTATTTTTAAAAACTTATGCTTGCTTTCAAAAAGGGCATTGGCATCCTACAAATTATGGTAGTGCTCCCTCCTTCCTTACATCCATCTTATTTTAGTACTTATAAAAAAGATAAAGATTAGCAGTTGCCAATTGCCACACGGCAAATAAGTAAAAAAAGTGGCGACTAAAAATATTCATGTCATTCACTATCTGGTCGCCAGTTTCCTTAAATCCACATGTGCAGGGCCGGATTTGGAAGTGTGGAGGCCCCGGGGCAATGAAGGATTGGAGGCCCCTAATCAGGGTTCGAAAAGATCATATTTTCGAAAATATCCAATACTTTGATATATATGTATATATCCGATATTTTCGACCCGTGAAAGTTAGGATATTTTGTAAAAATTTTATTGTGGGGGCCCCTTTGTTGCTGAGGTCCCGGGGCAGTAGCCCCGCCTGCCCTCCCCTAAATCTGGCTCTGCATATGTGCTATGAAGAGTTTTAAGTTGTCATTAATATTCCTCTTAAAAATGAAATAACATCCTGTTCACATAATTAGCTCTTAAATATACCATTAACATACATGTCTCGTATTAGTTATATTGACTTTTACTTTGATTGCAAATTTTTGTTTCAGTAGCAATTTAAAAGCTAATTTGTTATTTGTAGTTAATTTTTCTGTTTACAAAAAATGTTGTGACTAGGAAAAAGAAGGAGCTACTAATAAAATTGCTTTTACTCACAGTTAGTAACCAGAAAAGTATCCCAGTCTTGATCTTGAGCATGTATATTTGTCTTTTAATAAACGGGCAAAACCCATACTCCAAAAAGAAAAGTTGCATGGGTATTCATCCAGAGTTCGTACTCTCCAGGAAAACCTGGAATTGTCAGGGAAAATGACATAGTTAAAAATGTCAGGGAATTTTCCAATTTTGCCTCAAAAATTTTTTTTCCGATTATTTAGCAGGGAGTTTCGTACCCTGAGATCTAATCTTTATTTTTATCAATGTTTCCTGAAAAAAAATTGTAAAAGTTTTGAGGCAAAATGACGCTAGCAATAAAAAATAAGCAAAAAAAAAAAAAACTTTCGCGGACGCCATTTTTGCCCCTCCATAGTTCCCAAGAAAAAAATTCCTAGGGTGATCAAGAATTCTGCAGTAACTCAACAGGGGAGAAGACAATTTACTGCTTCTGAAGCACAAGCCTGTGGGTGGTAGGGTCGATCGAGAAAATCGTTTTTTATCAAAGAGTCTTTTCAGCTACGTGTGAAACGTAGTCGTACATTTAGTCATTCATAAGATGGAAGTAGACATGATGCTTAAACGCCTAAGTTTCCAAAAACAAAGCAGAGTTGGATGTTTTCTTTAACTGCAAACTAATTAAAATAACGGAAAATGTGTTGCAGATTTTTTTTTTAATATATAATTTTTCTCAGAAATGAAAAATTTTGTTCTTAAAACTTAATCTCATCCTCATTGTCTTGGATGCAAATGTGCTAAAAACTTTTCAACTGAATTGTAGTTTCACGAAGATTTATTATTTTTAAATTGTTTTCATGCTAGAAATTCAAAAAAATATTTTTTAATTTTGTAGCCGGGTCATTCCATGCAAAATGAGCAAATCAGCTGTGGCTGACATGTCACAGATTTCAATGAAAATTTTTATTTAGGTAAACCATGCATATCTATGAGGGAATGCAAAGTATGGAAGTTTAAAAACTGTTTGTTGTTTTGTTATTGACATTCGAAGTTGATGCTTACGCTAAGCCTAAATTTTCAGAGTTCATTGCTGCCAGTTTGTGACTCAATAACTCCATAAGTTATAAACGTACACTTAAAAAAATAAATATTTCCGCATTCTATAAACAAATCTCTATTGGGAAAAAGGAAAGTAAAATTTATTCGGATCTTTTTTTGAATCTGAGATATTAACAAATATTGAAATTTTGCCAATTTACTTCAGATTTGAAATCACTCTTCTAGCTCTTTTAATGAAAATATAAGAGTAAAAATGATTCAGATTGGAAAACTATCTGTAACTAACTATCTGCTCTAATTTAGTTATTGTTTATGAATTTCTTGATGACGAAATCATACTTTAAAAAATCGAAAATTTCAGTTTTTCCTCTATTTCAAATGTTTTTTTGAAGATGAGGGAATGCTCTAAATTCACTCAAGTTTTTTTATGTAATATATTGAAGTGTCTTTTAGATGCTATTAAATTTTAATCATTGGTATCAGCGTATTTTTGTTACTAGAGTAACTTGAACTTAGGCAAAATTTCATTAGTAAGTTCTTTTTATTGTAAGTTTAGCAAAACTAACCATTTCTTTTGTGTTTCATTTTCTCAAAAGCATGTTTATGAAGTATTTGCTAAAATGTACATTTTTTAAAAATCGAAATAAATGTTAGATATACTTGCTTTTGCATCATTGAGTCTTTTATCTAGTGTTTTGAATTCTCGTAATTTCACATAAGGGTCAATCCATACAGGTTTCATACAGTGTAAACTACTCATTCATGTTCAAATATTTCTAAATTATAAAATTAAAATAATTATTTTGAAAATTACAATATGTTTTTTCAGTATAATGTATTATGTAGGGCACAATATATGTAATTTAAGAAGGTGCAATGAAGTTTTCACACTTTTAATTTCTGTTTTAGTGTGTGAATTGACTAGCAAAATTGCTCAATTTCAAAGACCTGTATCTTTTTTACAAATCAAATACAAAAAACAATATATATATAACATGTATAGTACTTGAATGGAATATTCAAAATTGCTCAATTTCAAAGACCTGTATCTTTTTTACAAACCAAATACAAAAAACAATATGTATAACATGTATAGTACTTGAATGGAATATTCAATTGGCCAAGAAATTTTATTTTTAATTCCATCCCCTTTTGGTTTACAGGGGTCTAAAAATGTCCTTTTTGTCATTTTTCCGATTTTTGAGGGGCTGTAATCTATAAAGGGCGCCCAAACACACAGCAACAGTTACATATTCTTTTTAGCATGGTTCCAGTGATTAGTTTTTGCCGTATTTAATTTTGTGTTTCCGTCCCCTACGCGAGTTATCCTCCTTTGAAATGAGTAAAATTTTTACATTTGGTCTTGAACTAACCTGTTGCCATTATTTTAATTATTAACGTACAGCTACGTAACTCAGCATGTAAGACTATCAACTTATGCACTTTAACATCAAAGCGTTAAATTAACTGTCATAAATGTAATTCAAATAGATTTTGGCCAAAATGCAAAGGTCTAAAAGTCCCATTTTTGAATACGAAAATCACTTTTGATGACCTCCAAAAAATCAAAGTTGAGAGAAATAAAAACTTTTTAACAAAAAAATTGAACCGCTGAAAAAACTGAAAAGCAAAAAATAATAAACCATTTTAATTAAACCTTAATAACTAAGTTCTTAAACTGATGTAAGTATACCTAAGTATATATTTTTTGAAATAATTTAGAGTTTTTAATTAACCTTAATAACTCAGTTCTTAAATTAATGTAAGTATACCTAAGTAGTTTTGAGTCGGTGCCAAACAAGCAAATTAATTATTTTTGTAAAGCGTGAGGCGCAGCAGTGGCGTATGGCGACACGGCCCTTCGCCGGAAAATGCCGGCGTTCACGAAGTTAAACCCGAACGTCGTCGAGTGGTCTCGAAGAAGCACGTGTCGAGTATTTGGCTGCTACTGAGCTTTTGCCTCATATACAACAGTCAAAATGTTTATATCATTGTTCATCATACTGAAGAAGGATTTCTCATCTTGTTAAAAGCCCAAATAAATGGTTTTGTGGGTCATAGTATTATTCAGCGTAAGTATGGCATAACAACTGTAGCCGTTAATTGCATACATGATCCTGAAGATTTTTCTCACTGGTTGTTTGCCTCTCTCGTGCGAGGTCCCAAAGCTCCAACGAGAGGTACTTTTTGTTGTATACAATCTACTAGTATTCATGATTTAATGATGGCGTGTGGAGGGAGCATATTTTGAAACATTTATGTTTATCGCCGGACATTTCACATTACATTGCTAATTTTATTTGGTTATTTCTTTAAATTTAGGTAATTTAGGGATCTTTGTTTATTTATTGTTTGGCACCGACTCAAAACTACTTAGGTATACTTACATTAATTTAAGAACTGAGTTATTAAGGTTAATTAAAAACTCTAAATTATTTCAAAAAATATATACTTAGGTATACTTACATCAGTTTAAGAACTTAGTTATTAAGGTTTAATTAAAATGGTTTATTATTTTTTGCTTTTCAGTTTTTTCGGCGGTTCAATTTTTTTGTTAAAAAGTTTTTATTTTATAATTTTTTGTGGCTAAAGCTACTAATGTGGCTATAATCTGTATCAAACTGGATTAGTGCTCGTAGTAGAAAGTCGTGAAAATTTAGAACATTCTAGGGAGTTTCAAATTGATATAGGTAAACTTCAAGTGGCATTGCAGTGGCTCCTAAAGAATAATGCACTGTATAAAGATGTTCGTGTGCATTTTCCTACTGTGATCGATATTTCTACGATAACACAAATTGCTGACGAATTTGCATTTTGTCATCTATTGTACGTTAGCTTTGTCGTACAAACTAACTTATTTTGTTTCCGCTGAAAAAAAATATATAACTCCAACATTTTCTTATTGTTAGTACTACTGAATCCAACACACATTTCTTCAAATATCTTGAAAACTCATTTCTGCAGATACTGCCGCTTACCTGCCCACGGCAGTACACACGAGAGACATACAGGTCTGAAGCTCATTCATTGTGAGCTTTTTTTTTTTTTTAATACCCAACTCAGAATCAAAAAATCTTGGAGTAAACAACTAATCACCCCCTCTCCCCCCCCCCTTAGGGTAGGAATTTTCCCCTCAAATTTATAGGGGAATTACTTCAGGCTATACCCTTTCTAATAAAAAAAGAATATTCAAAATCGGACTATTCTGTAAAAAGTTATGTGTGGTCATACATTAAAAAAAAAAAATGTATATATACGTGTCGACTTGAGAACCTCCTTCCTTTTTTTCGTCGGTTAAAAATAAAAGAGGTTTTAAACATCTTTCATGTGCAGCTTTTAGGGATATGAATTTCAAAAAAATTAAAAATGGTCGAGCGCAACCATCCGTTGAACCTGTATGGATTGACCCATAAAACACAAAGAAAATGCTATTTTTCTGAATTTTATTTTACGTTTTCAAATCGAAAACCAATTTTGAGTTTCTTTTAGCAAATAGTAGAATTACAGTTCTATATTCTTGAAAAATTTTAAAGTTGTCTGAATTTTCCCTCATTTGAATTTTTGTGTGTACGTGAAGGGGAAAATCATCATTTTACAAAATGTCACTAAGTTTAAAACTGATTTTGAAGACAAATGAGATAAAATACAACTTCAAAAGTAAGGTATTTCTTTTATGATACTTAGCACATTATTGGGTATTAATTTCATCAAAGCTAATGCATTCCTTAAAGATTGAGATTAAGAAAAAAAAAGGTTAATTATGAGAAAATTGAAATATTTTCAGTTTTTGAGACTCGGTTAAAAGTTAACTATTATAACTTTGAAAATTTTAATGATATCAGATTGATTACCCTACTCCATAGATTGCAAAAACATATAACTTTTATGTTTTCATTAAATAGTTAACAAGATACAAGCCTTCAAAAGTGCAACATTTAGCATTGATGAGAATGATGTTCAATTTGACCAATTTTCAATCGCATGTAACTATTTAAATAAAAAATTTTAAGCAAAAAATTTTAGATATTTTTATATAGGCGTAAAAGGAACCTGTATACCAAATTTCATAAAAATCTGTTACCATGCAGCCACCACTTTTTTGCGAATTTTGCTCATTTCGCATGGAATGACCCAGCCGCCATATTTGGTCATTCCCATGATGGCAGTACACAAGACTTTTTAAGTGCCTAAGTTTCCGAAAATGGCATTGGATGTTTATTGCAGTGCAAACTATTGATAAAAATGAAAAATGTGCCCTTTTTTTCCGGATAATTCGTAATTAATTTCTGGAAAAATGCGAAATTTTATCTCCAGAACATTTTTTTAATTCTAATTGATTTAGACGCTTATGTGCTAAAAACTGACTATTTTGTCTTATAATTGTAGTTTTCTAATGATAATTAATTATTCATAACTAGTTTTATGCTGCAAATTCAAAAATCTACTTATTATCTTTTTTTTTACTTAGTCGCCATATTTGGTCCTTCGCAAGATGGAAGTAGACATAAATTTACAAAAACATAATTGGATGTTTATCTCAATGTAAACTATTGAAAGTAAATGTTCAGTTAATTATAAATTTTTAAAAATTAATTATTTTCTAGAAAAGTAAATTTTTAATTTTAATGTAAGCATCCTTTATATGCAAAAGAACAGAAACTGATGATTATTAGCATCGGCCTATGATCGATGGATGTTGATTTTTGTTCTTATGCATTATATAGTATGCCCATCGATACAACAATTTAATCATTTTTGTACTGAAAAATAGCTTTTTACTTTGCTCAAGATGTTTTGTGTTACATACTAATAAGAAAATAAAAAGAAGAGTTGTAAACGAAAAGTGGAGAAAGATTGCTGCACGATTACAGCAAAACACTAATATGCATGACATGTGGCATCAAAGAAACGCTAAAATAAGTTGAAAGTACTTTGTTTTCAACAAGTACTTGTTGTCTTGTCCATGATGTGCAAGAAAAGCACTAGATTGCTCCAAAGCTGTCGAAGACAGCCTTGGAGACCTCCACAGCCTTTCGGGAAAAAATCATATCATCCAAATCATCTTATTTAATTATAAATAAAATCATAATGGCAAGTAGTAAACAAATAAAAACAATTTTGAACAAAATGTTTAAAAAAACAAAAAAAAAAGTTAAATTGTAAGGAAATTTTTTTTTTTTTTAAACCAAGATTTTTTTTTCAATCTACAAGTGGAAAAGTTTCAGTTCTTACGTATTGCTACTTTAAACAATTTTGATTCTTTTGAAAATATTGTTACTTAAACTTAATTTTGAATGAAGCCAGTTACCCTGGAATTTTCTAAAAAATAACCTGGAAAACCTGGAAAAGTCTTTAAAAAAAAATAAACTATGAATCTTTTGCTGGTTATTAGAAAAGAGACAACCAACAAGGCTGTGCACACTTGCAACATCTTTGATGTTTGTGTCTTTTATATCAAAAATAGACAAGGTCATCTGTAAATTATTTTATTGATTTTTTAGATATAAATGAATGCTTGCAGAGACCCAACCCCTGTAGCTATATTTGTAATAACTTACCTGGAGATTATGAATGTGTTTGCACTCCTGGACTCAAACGGCTGCCTGATAAGAAAACTTGTGCAGGTTGGCTATTTTATTTTTGATAGCATGATTTTAGAGTCAGTATTTCTAATTACATTACATCGATTTGAATAGCTTAAAGTTCATTAGGTAGTGTCCATATTGTCTTAGTATTGTATCATCCAAAATGGGATTTCATTTAACTATTTGTAAAGTTATCAGAAGTAATAATAATCAATTTGTGAAAGGCTTCATACATATATTTTTTCCCAATAATTAAGGGTTTAAGGCATTCATATACAGTATAATTTAACTTCATTGCAATTTTTTATTTGAATCTTCACAATTTAATTGAAATACTATTTATACCTTTAAAATGTTTTCTCATTTCACAATGAAAAACATTTGGTTATAAATTTCACTACAAAAGTGTTTTAAGTGAGATCAACAAAATCATTTTATTTGATTAATTTTTGACCAATGAACTCCATAGAAATTGCAGCAAAAAATATTTAATTCATAAAAATACTATACACTCATTTTGTATCATATGACTAAACTTTTATTAACAATTTAGAGCATTTAATGCATTTAATTATCATCTTGGAGAACAATTAACACAGCTTTTGAGAATACTAATCTAAACAAAGTGTTTGACATTCCTTGTATTGATGGCCAATGAATTTCTTTTTCCGGCAATATTCAAATCTTAATCTTCTAGATAGTTTACTTAATAAGAGTTGTAATTTCATCAGTTTTCTGTGTATTGTTGAAAATTCAAAACAATCAATATTTTTTTATATGCTGCACTGAGAAATATTTGAATAAGACATATTTATTTAAATTCCATAATGCTTGCATGTGAGAATTGCTAATAATTACATTTATTTCCCTTTCAAGTTATATATAATTTAAAAAAAAAAACAAAACTCTTAAATGTAAAATTTAGTTTTAGACTTAAACAGAAACAAGTTGTAGTTTAAATGTATTAGTTAAAATAGTCTGCTGAAGAAAACTTAAGTGTGTCCTATTTCAATGTTGTTGTAGTGGTAGAATATTTTAAATTAGCAAATGTTGGGCAGCTGCCATAGTCTATTTTTTATACGTGATACTGAAAGTAACACAATAGCAGGAACTATATTAATCTCCTGTAAAATTATTAGGACTGATCCAATCCAATTCCTGCTGCAGATGAAGTGGTTCTGAAATTAGCACCATGAAGCGCACCATATGTGCGAAAAAAGCAGATATATGAAATATAAACTAATTTTTGCAGTCAAATTTAAATTTCTACCTTTGTAATTTCAAAACGTTGCCTCCAAGTTTTCAAAATATCCTGAGGTTTCATATTTCTTAACATAAAATAACGCAAAAAAACTTTGATGTAGTACTTTTTTTTTTTTTTTTGCAGTTCATTTGAAAAATTACATTAAATAATTTCAAAAACAATGTATTACTTAAGTTTGTATTTTTAAAGCCTTTTGCTTCACACCAAACACGTTTCTATATCAGTGTATTAACTAAGATAAATTATATTTATATAACTGAAGGTACTTTCACATGCACGCATCGATTTCATCGCAGTTCATAATTAAAAAATAATGGGGTTGTTTCCTTCAGTCAAAAGTACTTCTTTCAGTCACTGAAATTGATAGAATGAGTAAAAAAAAAATAACATGGACCCAGAAAATACTTTCATTTTCCCAACAGTTATTTTTTAATTAATTTTTTAAAGTGTCCGATTTTGAAAACAAGGCCTGGTCTTTATGACATCATAAATGATGCAATTTGGTGCATCTTTCTTTCACGTTTCCACATTATGATACTCAAGAAGCAAATTAAATATTGCGCTCTATGCTTGCTATCAACCATATCGTTGCCAATACACGTCAGTAAAGATGTGAATTAAATGTTTTTCTCCGTGAATGGCAACACTGAATGGCATTTCATCATTTGTGATGTCACACGACAGAAACCTAAACAATAAAAGCGCACCGATTTAAGTATTTTTTTTTAAATATTAAACTTGAACAAATTATTTAAAAAATGTTCAGATCCTATATTTTTAAGCATGCTCTTTCAGAAAAAAATACTTTTAAAATTTTGGAAACGACCCCATTGTTGAAAAACCATGAGACATGAAGAAGGCTCAATTTGAAAATAATTACTTTTGAGTGAAATTTCTTTATGTTTTAGGCTGCAAAATAAGGGGATAAACAAAACATTTCATTTTCTAAACAAATTTTAATGTGCAAAAGGTTGTCCCACAAGAGATGTAACCGAAATTTACAAGAACCAAGTAAATATTCACATCTGATACCATGCATATATTATTGCAGGAATTGAATATTTAGATCAGAAAGATCATGAAGTTCAGCATGATTACAGCACAAACGATGGAGACAGGTCAAAAGAACACCTCACTGATTCTTTAGCTCTGAGAAAAGCACCAAACAATTTTCATTGTCCTGTAGGTTTTCGAAAAGAGGCGAATTCATGTGAAGGTATATATTTTGAAATTGTAATGCTATCTACTGGGAGCTTGTATATAATAACAGCCAAAATTTAACCTATATTGATTTTATCTTAGCAATCAAGAATGTCTGCAAAATAGTTAACATAAGTTTGCCAATGCTGCTATGCGTATAAAATCCCTCCTGCATGCAGTAGGTCAATTACATTTCCAATGATAAGGAAACTGATACCCAAAATCAAACAAATGCATACTGTATCAAAATTTTTAATTTGGATTTGACACCATTTATCTTCCATTTTAGATTTTTTCAATATTTAGGCATCAGTCAAATAGATCATAAACATTCCATGCATACATCAAAAAAAATCATGTTCTAAAGTAGGGGTTTTCAAAGTGGGTGCCGCAGGGGAAGGCGAGGGGTGCCAGGAAGTGCCAATGATTTCAACATACATATATAATAGAGATTAACTAAGGTGCCATGAGAAAATTCCAATTATACAAAGGATGCCACGAATCGATAAAAATTTGGGAACCCCTGTTTTAAACTTTTTATTTCTTGTTCTTCCTTCCAAATTAAAATATCTTCAAAATTCAAAGTGGTGTAAGTCATATGTAACTGTTTTACCCTTTCAAAAATTTGTCTAATGTTTAACGCTTTTATAAGTGTTGTGTGCAAAAACCAATCCTTTAGCACATATTCATCTCCTCCAAAATCATTCATTTTTTTTTAAATCTAACAAATTTTGGGTATAAAGGTATAGTTAAAGAAGATTTTATCTCTCATTATTATTTTAAGTTTTATTTCCTGCGACAAAATACTGTTGTTTTTGCATCTTTTCGTGTTTAAAACTACTTATCTTGAAAAATCTGACTCTAAATTCATGGTGTTTAAAAATATAATAGCTTTAATTTGCACTTAGAATTTTTGTTAAGATACTCTCAAAAAATTTAATAACTATTCATTGGTATTATTTTAGTTTAAGGTAGAAACAATTATAAATAAAGTTAGATGCTAAAGCATGTTTAAATGAAATAAAAATGCCTTTTTTTTATATAGAAGCCAGATTAATTGGATATATTTCAGTAAATGTAGTGAACCGTGGGGAAAATTCAAAATTATTCAAATTGATTTACCTATGGTTGGGGCAAACCTAACCTGGCAGCTTTGTGAAGGCTTTGCACATCCTAATCACAGCATTACAACGCTGCCAGGTTAGGTTTGCCCCAACTATAGTAGTGCAAAGTAGGGCTGGGCGATGTAGGAATTTCTACATCATGGTGCATCACCAACCTTACATTGCGATTTAGCGACAAATCTTCGATGTTTTTTTTAAAACTTAAACTTGCTTGTTTAAATTTTACAAAATATATACAAGGTATAAAAATTGTATATCATGCCAGATACAAATTAACTGATTACAGCACCAGAAAGAAATTATTAAAAAAATAAAGCTGCTAAAAGCGCAAGTTAGGGAAAAATATTGAAGACTAGTTTTCAGATTATAATGAGTCTGTTTTTTCAATGCAAAAAGAAGTGAGTAAAGTCATGTATTCCATTCAAAAGCTCTCATATTCTAATGAAAATGAAAAAAAAGGTTCCTTGTAGCCAGTAGGTGGGGGGGGGGGAGTCTTCACCAGGTAACATTCAAACAGGATTTTATAGTTGGTAAAAAATACAAATATTTTAATTCTGAAAATTTCCACCAATATATCTTAAAATTATACTTAATCTTACAAATTTAACAGAAATAGAGTGCCCAAATTGCAGGAGGAGGGGGAGGTTATATATGGCGTCTAAGGCAAATTTTGCATAAAACGGATTCACAGTTTATATTTATCTTCCAAACTTACGCCACAAAAATAGGAATGAGTTGTTACTGAAAATTGTGTGAATTTCATATTTACATAAA
Source organism: Uloborus diversus (assembly GCF_026930045.1). NCBI lineage: Eukaryota > Metazoa > Arthropoda > Arachnida > Araneae > Uloboridae > Uloborus > Uloborus diversus. The sequence goes on from NC_072735.1 coordinate 16,007,910, forward strand.
ATATTTAAATTTTGTTTGGATAAATGGGTGGGAGGGGGTTGGTAACACTAGGAGTTACCAACTTGTGTGACACCTGTGCTAGAAACTCCACTACTTGTAACATCAAAATACTGCATTTTTTGTTGCTGTTTTGCTCATTAAATTTTGCTATTTTTTTTCTGGCAAGTAACTATATGATAAACTTACTAGATCATCAATATATCTTTCGTCAATAGCTAAAAATATGTACATATATTACATGTTCTGGGAGAAATGAAGGTCTAACTCTTTGCAGCTTCATTGTTAAGCCAGATTGGACTGACATACTGCTAATTTAACATTAGTGTGAAAAAATTGGAGATTAAAACGGCAACAACCCTGACCGGTATCTGTACATCAGAGCAGTATCGATGCATCGGTTTAGAAAAATATTTTACACTGGTTTAATGATGTGAGATAGACACCGATTTTCGGCGATGCATCAATCATCCCTAGTGCAAAGTAATAATATATAATGTTTATGATTGACAAAAAAAACAAGTACAGTGGAAAACGTTTAACACAAAGCTGAAAGGACCGAAATTTTTTTTTCATGTTAAACGAATTTTGTGGTAAAAGATTTATATTTAAGTGTGCAGTATACAGTCCAGATCACTGTACCAGTTTGCGTCAACCGATTTTTCATGTTAAGTGTTTTCTTGTTAAACGTATGTCACTGTATTTATGAGTTTAAAAGAAAAAAAAACATTGAAATGTGCAACAAGAATGTCATCAATACTAGAAGACCTGCAGTTACTTGACTTTATTTTGTTGAATTTTCTTTTTGCACTGCAGTTCTTAGGAAATTTTTGCATTACTAACTTCTTTTACTTCTGGGCAAGAAAAAGTCGTGTCAAATTCAATTACAGAAGAATACCTTTATAACGCCGACCTATATAATGCAATTCTCTGTAAAACGCACAATTTTTCAGATGTAAACAATAGGTTTTGAAATTTAAAAATCCTTCTGTTTTGCCTTGCAAACATAAAAATTGTTAGGCAAATTAAATTTTGAAGCACTTTTTCACCTTTCCATCATAATTCAAAGCTTTTAAAAGAAAATCATTACTCACAGTAAAAAGAAAATACCAGATGGCTCTTGAAAATGCAGCTGTTATGCAAACCATGAAGCTACCAGAAGTGCAGCATGATTCACTTTCTTTTGATTGTGAAACATATTTATTTCTGAATGACTAATTCTATAATTAGTGCTGCAGATAAAACCCAATCTGATGTGCTAATATTGATATATTCCGAATATTAGTTTCAAAATTTGTGAAATGACCTATATAATGCCAAAACCTGTAAAACGCAAAAGCTCTGGTCCCAAGGTGTGCGTTATAACGGTCTTCTACTGTATATCTAATCTATACTGTACACTGTGCTAAAACTTTTCTAGATTTAGTTTTTAACCAACACAAAAATAGATTCAGGCTATATTACAGTATTAAATTCTTTTACTTTCATGATGCCTTCTAAAAGGCATTATTTGGCATTTTTGTGGCTAATGTATTGTCTTAAAAAGATTTTTCCTGTGAAAATTTGCTCTCACACATCACCTTTGCAATTTTCAGAACATAACTTAATTTTAATACGTCATTTCAACTACAGTTAAAAAATCTGTCATGAAGTTTAATAACAAAACGTTTCACATTAAATTATTAGAAATAAAATGAAGAAAAGTTTGGTACTAAAATAGTCACTCAATATTTATTTATCTTTTTTTTAAGTAAAAATAAGTTTTCTTATTCTCAATGTTTTATCATAACATAAATTTTATGTTTTGCTAAAATTCACCAGACATCTAACTTTGGAATTTCTCTTGATTTTTTAAAAGTTAAATAGCGACTATTAATTAGACCATTAATACCTAGATAGCAGTAAGGGATCAGACCTCCCTTACTGCTATCCAGGAAGTAGGGGCGTGAAAAGGGGGGCGGGAGAAGAAACACCTGGTTGGCCCGAGCCTGAAGAGGGCCCAATATTCTTTAAATCGGGAGTGAAATATATGTAGAGATGTTGGTGTAAATAATATGGAGGGGGCCCGTAAAAGTCACTTTTAATTCCTACCAGTGCCCTGGACATTGTTTCCTTCTTTCTGTAATGTGTATTTCATTCTGACCTATCTGTGCATGTCAAACTCACTGTGGAAGAGCATTGCAAAATGTCTGCAATTAAGAAAAAAAATCAGTAATACATAAATATTAAAGCAATAAATGTTGCTTGATTAGTTTTATTATTGCAACTGTAATTTTGTTATTCTCATATGTTTAGATATCAATGAATGTGAAGACAAAGGAAAATGTCAGCACTCTTGTGAAAATACTGTTGGGAGCTATAATTGTTTATGTCCAGAAGGATATCAGTTAGGTTCCTCCGGGAAAACCTGCCAAGGTATGTGAAACTGAAGTTTTCATAAAGTCAAATGCAGTTGAACTTCTGCAAGCAACAGTCGATCTCTCTTATAATAAACACAAAGGGACCACAATATGTGCTTGTTTTAATCAAGTGCTCTAAAAAGGAGATCTTGAAAAAAATCGAAGAATTCGTCATTGTCACTTTTCTTCTTCTTTTTAATCTCTGTGCGGTGAGAAAGAAGTTGGTGGCTTTGAACTGTCTAAATGTGGGTTTGATTGTTTGTGAGAAATACACACACATATGTTGTTGTCATATCGAATGACGTGCAGAGTGCGAAAGGTTTAGATGTCTCCAAAAGTCTTGATAACAAGATCTGCTAATTCTGGAGCCAGATGGATGTACAGGATTTCAACTGGTGGTGCTCCAAGTTGGAGGAGGGGAGGGTTCTAATGAATAGTGCAAAACACACACATATATAATTTTTAAATGCTTCTTTACTTAACAAATTTAAAAAAAGTACTGTCATCGCTTGTTCTCAGGATTTATGATTTATGCTTAACTCCCTGTTGACTTCGAAATGTTAAACAAAAAATGATAAACTTAGCTGGCAGTCAAGGGCGCCCATGTAGGGGGGCTCAAGCCCCCCTTAGAGATTAGAACTTCCTTGCTTTTAGTACTTTTTTCTTTGCAAAAATGTAAAAACATTTTTTCTCCAGCCATTAATAAATAAGTTATTACAGATGTCGAATTTTAATAATTCTAATATGTACTGAAATTGGTTTCTATGGGGAGAATATCCTACAAAACCACCAGGAAAATATCTGAGCCCCCCCCCCCCTTAAAATTTTGCATATGGGCGCTCATGCTGACAGTCAACAGAAATTTTATGAATCACAGAAATATTGCTCACTTTAAGCAGGGTTTGTTCGGTAAAAGGGAGGGTTGCTCCCATAGATTTAACATTGTACCAACCAAGTATTTCTGATTTCCTCGCTAAACCCGGGTTCTTGTAGAATCAGCGCTCGTTATAAGCAAGTTCGACTGTGTTGCATTTTTCACAATGTTTTGCTAGGCATTGATCCAAAATATATCTTATGGAATGAAAATATTTTTTAAATTATGGATAATGCTAAAACTTTAATGATTACAACCTTGTCAGCCAAACAAGCACAATATTACTGCGATTGCAAGCAGAGCACTTATTTTCTGGCCTATAAAAGCATGTTCAAGATGAATTTATGACAATGCAATGTGAATAAATCGTCAAATTTACTCTCATTTGTAATTACTCTCATTGTTTATAATGTTTCGATCTTGTGTCTCATGAATATTTTGCATAAACTTTAATTTATCAAATTGAATAACATTAAATTTACTTTTGAAGAGACTGTCATTTCTTTGATGTGAAAGTCAAAATTTTAAAGAAGTTCTTTTTACTAGTTAAGTGCATAAAAATTGTTACCTGCAAAGTTTTTAAACTATTAAAACATGGATTAAAGAAATTTTTCATGAGCAATTGATCAAGAATTTTGAAAATGCAACAGAGTTCAGGCACAATAGATTTTGACAAATCATGATTTGACTGATCAAGGTTTCTAAAATCACTGCTTGTCACCTTCAGCCTTTAATGTTGAAACTTTAATTACACAATATAATGCTTTTGCTCAATTATGAATTAATTTGTATTATGTTAGTGTTGTTTTTATATTTAATGACTAAAGTTAAAGTAGTTTAAAATAATCTGAATGAGCTAATAACAGTTTGTATCATCTAATCATTTTTTCACAACTTTCAGATATTGATGAATGTCTTGCGTCAAAAATTGATTGTGGACCAGAAAAAATGTGTTTTAATATGCGTGGTTCTTATGAATGTATTGAAACTCCTTGCCCTCCTAAATATGACAGGGATCCTCTAACTGGGTACGTACGTTCTTTAAGTTTAACATTAGCATGTACACTAGCAAATAACACAATTGAATTGTTCTTGGAGAAAACTTACCATCTAAAAATTGATGTTTGCCTATGGTTGGTATCTATAAATTAAGAGTTTAGCTGAGGGGTTCCCAACCTGTGGGTCGCGAAGCATTTCTTAGGAGGGTCGTGACATTATTCCTACATTCAAAAATTTCATTAAATTAAAATACATGGGGAAAAAATAGCATTTTAGAGTAGCATCAATGCCTCAGCGTAATGGCGAATCCAGGAGAAGGGCTACGGGGCTACAGCAACCCCTCCCCCTCTCATGCCCGAGTACCTGATCTCAGAACATCCTCTAAGATTATCTTAAGCTTTGTTTTAGGGACCTCAATCTCTACAAATTTCCGCAAAAGAATCCTGAATTTAATCTCTTTTAACATTATCAAAATTGTCTAAAATTTTGTTTTCGGAACTTTTGTTTCGAATAATTTCTGTGAGAGGTTCTCTAAACTCCAACCATTGTCCTTAAAGGTGTCCTGCAGTTGCATTTTTAAGACTTAATTTTGGAAATATTCTGGGGAAGAGCCCCGTACCCCTTCTTCTCCTTGAACCTCATCAAAAACAGTCAAGAAATGGGTTTTTAGGATTTTAATTTTGAAAAAAATTCCAGGGGAGTGCCTGTTCCTCTTCACATAATACAAGATCCTGTAAAATTTCGTTTTTAGGGCTTGAATTCCAGAAAAAAAATCCGGGTGAGGTCTCTGAACATTTTTCCTTGTTATCAAAAATAACTAACTATATTCTGATTTTTAGACTTAAATTTCAAAGCAAAATTTTGGGAGTACCCGAAATCCTTTTGTCCGCCATATCATTAAAACTCGTCTAAAATTTCATTTCTGAAACTTCAATTCCGAAAAATCTCCGAAGGAGGGAGGGTGGGGAGAGAGAGGTCCGAATAAAAACGTTTTTCCTTACGTTTACTAAAATTTCCAATAATTGCGTTTGAACATCAAACTCCAAAATTTTCCAGGGAAAGGTTGCCCAAACCTTTTCTCTTCTCTAAATTTCAACAAAGATAGTTGTAGGCTAAGTTTATTTAGGACATATCATTTTTGTTTTCTAAAAAATAGAGACCAATCCATCTCCCCCTCCCCCATCGTTAAAAATTGTCTAAAACTTCACTTTTAGGACTTTACTAAGAAATTTCAAAGTTGTTAAAACCATCCAAAATATCATAAAAAGCTAACAAAGCTATACTTTATTACATTAGCAGCCTTGTAATAACTATGAAACTGCGTTTCAAACATGCCAAGAAATGTATACAGAAATAGAACATTTGAGACAGTGAGAAGTAAAGGGTTGTAAGTGGACTTTTTAAAGTTCTGAGTAAAACGCATTTAAAGTTCAGGTCCTTGGTAGGCTTTCATTGAAATTTCTTTATTCTTGCTGTATTGCAGAACCTATCAGAGCTACCAGTACCATCTCTAGCCCCATAACAAAGAAGGGGTTCCCATAACATTTGCCCTACTTATCTGAAAATTTTCAATTTTGTCACTTACATCCCATTGCTTCTCACTGCCTCATATGATGAATTGATTATATATTATTTTGCACAGAGGGTTGTCACAATTCAATCAAATTTTCCGAATAAACTAGAAAAAATACTGTGCTCTTTTATTCATACATTGTGTTTTCTTTAACTCTTAATTCCTACCGCATATTTTTGACAATCTAATGTATGATTTAGGTATTGCAAGCTTGCTTGTGAAAAGGCTGGAATGGCTTGCCCACCCAACATTAAGTATGCTGAAATTCTTGCATTCAAGATGATAGCATTGCCAAGTGGTATTCAAGCATATCAAGATCTCATAAGACTCATTGCATACGACCAAGATGGAATTCTGCTGCCAGACACAGTATTTTCCATTATAGAAAATGAAACTGGTGTTCCGTTTAGGATAAGACTGGAAAATGGTAAAGGAGTACTTTACACTCAAAAGAACATGGAATCAAATCAGGATTATAAAATCAAAGTGCAAGCAATATCATATGATATGGAGTTGCATACTATCCTGTATACCACTAAATTTGTAGTTTTTGTTTCGGTTTCTCAGTATCCTTATTGAGTGTAAGTACTATAGGAAAGAAAAACATTCACATTAATTGCTAACAAAGTGTTTATAAATTTGATCATTCAACTATTAGTATTTTAAATATTTCCTGTAAAGTTTTGTATGTCAGGGTGATTGCATTCTGGTTTCACCAGAATTTAACCTCTTTCGAAAATTCTAACGCAAGCGACCACAACTTTTTGATTTTAAATATAAAAAATAAGCTAATAGATAGTAATAAAAATAACTAATTTTAAAATATTGTCCCTTTTTTTTTATACATGAAGCACACTGCAATCTTTTATTATACAAAAATTTGTATCCTTTTTAATAAATTGTTTTTTATAAAAAATGTTGGTTAGAACTTCAAAAAAAAAAAAAAAAACACACACACACATCTATTTTGTTTTCCATTATTATTTGAAACCACTGAAGCTTGAATCAAATATGAAACCAAAAGGAAATAGATATTAAAAATAAAAAAAAAAGCCGAGTTTTAAATTTATTTCAGTGTTATTGCAAGCACAGATTTCATTTCCATTTAACATTTTCTTTCATAACACCAATTTATTTCATCATGACTTTTAACAGTTGAGACTCAAATTTTATATCTTAACCTGTTTACAAAATGTAAAAATAATTGGCAGTGAAACTGCCACATGACAAATAAACTTGTTAATATTTACTGCAAATGTATAAGTTTTATAGTTGCTCCTAAATGCATTATAATTTAATGTTGTTATTCAAAGATATTGTAAACACGTTACATACTGAATAAAATATATATATGTATGCGTGATATTTTGATATAAAATTGTGCGTTGAATGGAAATATATATTTTTTTATTGTTCAGTTCTGCATATTTAGTTTTCAACTTTTTGGAATTAATGCATAAAATAATGTCAGGTTGTTTTTTTTTTTTTTTCGATCTTGACCAATTCGAGATATGTGCTTTAGACTGTATACAAATTATTTAATAGATATAATAGGCTTATGAATCATACCTTTATATTTACTGTAAACGTTTATTTTCGTGTAGCAGTAGTATCTAAGAGCAATAAAACAGTGTATATAATATACATTTATTACTCATATTGCATTTATTTGATTTTATGCCATACTCATACGGTCACATTTCTCAGTTTTTTCGTACATGGAAAAAACTGAATTTTCCCCTGAAATCAGTGTTTACTATGGGTGAGAAAAGCTTGTTCAACCTAACTTGTAAGAATTGAATCAAAAATTCAAACACGAGAAATAAATTTAATTATTTTACTGGAATATTTTACTTTTTCGTTTATGAAATGCAACTCAAGTGAATACAGTTATGAATAGTTTGCTTTTTCAGAAATTTAGCATGTTTAAATGTAACCTTTTTCCTCCCCCTGGCATTTATTTACTACACACACGTTAATCTCTATAATTATGAAACATGTAGCAGAAGCTCATTCACTTACATTACTAAAGAGTATTTCAAAGTAATTAAACAGATTTAACTAATCTCATTCATACTATACTGAAATCATCATTGGCTTATGTTATACGTTTTTATCGTCGGTGGCTTCAATCCGACTTTCAAAGATAGGCTAAGACTCTCAAACAGCAGCCTCCCTGGTTTAGATCCAGGGAACTGCTTAATTTGAGTAAGAATGAAATCAAAATATCTGTTTGGTTGCTAACTGGACAATGCTCTCTTAATAGGCATGTTAATAATACGCCAATTTTATCATAAGTTTCACCTCGAGATCTGTTTGTGGTGATAGCAAATGCAGGTATTATTGGGAGCTGTGTTTTTTTTTTTTTTTTTTTCTTGTTTGTTTTTGTTTTAAGAAGGTGATTTATCGAAACTGAAACTCCTCCCGTACTCCAAAAAATTATTTAAATATTAAAATCTCAGAAACATAATCAAAATGAAAATATTTTAAATGCTTGTAGTTGCCCAAAAAGCCTCAATAATAAAACCAAATGCAAGAATTTCATTTATTTATGCTCAAGTGAGAAATGGCAACATATAATCAGGCCTAGATTACCCAATAGGCCAACCTAGGTCCTGGCCTAGGGACGCAAGTCGAAAAGGGCGTACGTCACGGAGAAAAAAAAATTAATAAACAGCTTGTTGAAAAAAAAAATGTGGCGCATTAGTATACACAAAGAAGCAAAATTCAATTAGAATAGATTGCAAGCAGCCCTTTAGGAAGAAAAAAAAAGCAATTGGAGGGGCGTAATGATTGAGTCGATTTCTTTTTCCGGTCAAAGCAGATAATTTTCAATGTCTTTGATTTGAACACTAATTTTTAAAAATATAGCTTTGCCTAGGGGTGGATTGGGTCATCCAAGAGGGCGTCAACCTTAACTCCTGAAAGGGGCACAGGTTCGAGGGCAAAAAAAAAGCGCATAGTTTCGAGGGCGGCGAGTAGCTGGGGGTGCCCCTGGATTTTCAAAAGTGAAAAAACTTAAGTCACATACAGGAAAATTAGTAAAACCCATGATTTAGAAAATGTTTAGTTATAAAACCTTGGTACTGAAACTATTTTTCTCTTGAGGGCGGCTAGTTGCTGGGGGCGCCCCTGGATTTTCAAAAGTGAAAAAACTTAAGTCACATACAGGAAAATTAGTAAAACCCATGATTTAGAAAATGTTCGGTTATAAAACCTTGTTACTGGAACTATTTTTCTCTTGATGTCTTTAAATTACGTCAGTAAGTATGTGTTTCGCAATTAATAATTTATAAATTTCATACTTATTTATAACTGCCAATCATCAGGGGCACCCAAAGTTAAAATTTTTGGGAGAGGGGAAATTATCAATTTACCGAATAAAACTTCAAATTTACAGAGTGACAAAATATGAATATGTACCAACATCTAACAAAAAGAGAAATTAGACATCCTTAAAAAAATATATATACACATATATATAATGTTGTATTCAAATTTTCCGAACTGTCACACATTTTTTGTCAAATTAGAAAAGTTTGGGGATGTCACAGTGACCTCCCGGTGACCCCCTTTAGGGCACCTCTGCCTGTCATATCTCCTATTCTGTACTAAATATTCACCATAGACTGTTTTAATTCTCTATACACACATGCACTGCATGCAAGTTCCCAATAAATAATTTACTTTACACAATTTTATATATTTTTACTTATAATGATGTAAATTATCGGGGTTTGTTTCCAGCACATTATTTTTACGAATATTTTTATTCAAAATTTCACCACGAAAATCACAACAAAGTGAATAAAAATACAAGGGATTCTCTGAAATATGTTTTAAATAGAAGAAAAATCAAGATATAGAGAGAAAGAGTGATTTAGAAGTAGAGATTAGTAAGGTAGAGACACCGACAGTTCTAAATTTTTCTAAAGTAAAAAAATTGAAGGAAAACAAAAGTGCGTCAAGAAATTCAAGAGACCTGATATTTCAATTTTAAAAAAAAGGGAAAATTACATAAGATATCACTGCTAAATATCACCTCAGGCCAAAGCGTCAAAAGTTTTTTTTTCTGAGGCCAAAAGCGTTTGTTTTTCAAACAGACAAAAATTTGAAAGGGAAATTTGGAAATTCCACTATGGGAAAACTAAAACAGTTAAATGTTTTTGGAAAAGAAAAAGTGGGTCAGGATGTTTTACAACATATTTTTAAAAATAAAAAAATATTATGGACAAAGCAAATAGCGGTAAGAAGGAGTTTAAGTCTATCCCCATGTTTTTACATCATCAAAGGTAGCCGAAAATTGCATTTAATAACTTTAATTTTATAAAAACATCAGAAGAGATTCCATGACCCTGCTTCCACTATCATCTTTAAAGATTATCTAAACTTGTTTTTTATGAAACATCAATTTCAAAAAAATTTCCGAGTAAGACTCAACGAACCACATCCCTCCCAAAAGTTCAATCTTAGCTGCATCACTCAATAATGTCAATTTTTTATATTTTTTAGAGAAAAATCTTTTTTTAACTAAAAACATTCGAATTTAAGGTATTGAAAATGAGAATGTAAATTATAAAAATTAGGTTTGTTTGTACAGTAAGAATTTACAGCAGAGTGAAAAATTTATGTTTTCCATATAAGGTAGAACATACTTTTCACAGCAAGACAGTGTTGGTAAAAAAACCGTTTTTTTTTTTTTTTTAACCACATTTTATTTTGGTTTAAACCAGGTTTATTTGGATTAAACAATTTTATTTTAGGAAAATCATGAAGATTTTATCAATTAATTGTTAAGGAATGTTTAATGTTCATATTTGTACCTAATTTCTTTGTAGGTAATTAAATAATTAAGAGTAAAATCTTGTAATTTCATTTCTTCATCCATAGAGATTTCTATAGGAGAATATCGTTTGAAAATCTTTAACTATTATGAAAAATATAGAACGTAAATGGGGCCCTGGTATAAATAATGAAAGAAATAATTTACTCTGGTAGTTTAGACATTAATTACAAATAACCAAGAACAAATTCTTGTAAATTTTTAATTTCCTCATAGTCATCTACGATGAATAAAAAAATAAAAGTAAAATTAAAATCACACATTCATAAACATGGAAACTGGGAAATATTTTGCAATATCTACAAATGAATCATAAGTCTGATGTACAAAACAGAACTTTAAAACTCAAAAGATCAACGTATATTTTGTTTCAAGATTTAAAAAAAAAAAGTTACAAATCATGAAATTTATTTACCTAATGTGTCAGTGACAACAATTATAGAAACAGGACAAGTAAGTTTTAAAAAAAGCAGTATGTTTTCCATTTTAGACATTTCTCATGGCTTAATGCATTAAGGAATGCAATTTTTTTATCAAAGAAAAAATAATAATTAAAAGCCTTAGTATGAATATACTCTTTTAATATATTTTACTAATGAAGACTTATAAAAATTAGTGTGAATTGATTCTTTCTCTTTCATCTAAATAAATTTGAAGTAATCAAGCAAATTAGGTAGTAAATGAAGTTTTGGTTGAAATATGCTTTTTGGACAATTTTTAAATGCAAAAGACTGAAAAATAATGACAATTGAATTAATAAAAAAAGAGCCAATTGGATTTTTTCTCCATGTAATTTTTTGAAAACTTAGTTGACCTTTCTTGTATACACATGAACCTAATAGTAAAACTGCATTGATTTAAAAAAAGAGAAAAAAAGCAAAAGAAAAACTATTTTGCAAACTTGTATTACCTTAAAAAATAAAAGTTTCTAAATTTATAAACCTGTAATTTATCTTTAAAGTTTTGCTAGTTACTTAGCATCAATTAGATTTTACTCTTTGCAATAATATGTAAAATTTATGAAAACATTTGGGGGAAAACGAAGATTTTCAAAAAAAAAAACATTTTAGAAAAAAACCACATGGTTTTAAAAAAACACTTGGTTTAAACCAACGTGGTTTAAACCAAACAACCCTATAGCAAGATAGTAAGAATTTAAAATAAATAAATACATAATTGGTTATCCTTTTTCCTTGAAATGGAACTCATATTTTGGTTTTATTTATTGTTTTTCGGAAAAGATTAACTATGGTGTTAAATGTTAGACACAAGACATGACAAATGAGAGACAAATCCATTTTAAAAGTCCCTTTGAGTTTGTTTTGACAAGGTTCAACGGTTTAACTTTTTTTTCTAGGGCTAGGTTTTAATAATTCTATATGCCTTTGTTGATAAACAACCTCAAAAATGGGCAACTATCACAAGAATCAGTGGCATACTAAAAAAAGAGAGGGTTGCTGCTAAGGCTGCAATCTCTCACATCTTTTTAAAATTGTTAAGATCATTTATTTTCCTTTTTTCTGAACATTCATGAGAAAAATATTCATTTGAGGAAACATGGAATCAGTTCACAATTAAGAAAGAGGGAAAAAAAACTTAGTTTTATATTTAGGCATTATTTCTTTTCCGGTACTGTGAGTTGTACTCCGGAAACATGTTCGATGCGAGGGAGCAGAGCCGGAGAGAGTCAAGGCGGGTCCTTGTCAGCTATGTCACCGAACCTCTCCTACCCCCCCCCCCAAAAAAAAAGAGAAAAGAAAAAAAAGGGAGAAAAGAGGAAAAGAAAAGAAAGGGGAAAGAAAAAAAATCAATACTGCTTACTAAAAAACAATTAACTCTGTTTTAAGTGCCACAATAGTAAATTTTACTTAATCTTTATGTTTTCTCTTATTCAGACCCCCCCCCCCCTTTCCTTTGCGTCAGTGTCGCTGGGACCCTGGTTACTGACTAGGATGACATGCCTCTCGTCGGGCCTGGGAGGGAGGGAGCATCCCGTCCCCTTATGGTTCATGAGGTGCTATTTATTTCTGTGGTGACCAAATCTGGTTGGTCTATGAAAGGGGGGTAGACGGTGACTGATTTAAGACAAAACTTAGGACTGCGCTTAATCTTGCCAATCTGAAATAACTCCCATGCCCAGTGATAATTTGCAACATAGGCGGATTTAGGACTGAGTTCCTGGGGGGGGGGAGGGCAGGATTTTTTTTTTTTTGAGCAACATTTTTAATTGCCCTCCCCCCCCCCATGTTTTTGTCTGTTTCCTGTGATGCGTAAGGCCATTCTTTACTTTTTTATGTGTCGTTTTCATTACTGTGTGTAATCATGCTGTCCTTTTTAAATTGACCTTAAAAGAGAGGGGGCTGGTATTAAGAGAGTAACGCAGTGCTCCCTTTTAAGTGGGATATAGAATATCTCCAGTTTTAGGGGGCCTGGGGGTTACTCCCCCGGAGGAAACTATCTAAAATGGATATAAAATTCTGCATTTTGAAGTCTTATAAGGGTTAATTGGAAATAATAGGCAAATAATTTTTTTTTTAAGTTTTACGCTTTAAAAGTGCTTTGTGATGCAAGTTAATACTTTAAAAGAAATGATGCACAGATTTCGAGAATAGGTATCAAGAGAGTAACATACTATACCCATTTGAACAATTCTTAATTTATACACTTGATAAGAAATAAAATTGAAGTGCACTTTGCTTAGGAGTTTCAAAGACTTGTCTAATTATTTTCAAGGTTTGGTTGGTTAGATTGGGTTTTTGGTTCAAGAGCCCTTGTAGGCTATACTGCGCCAATTCTTTTCAGGGATTTTAGAACCTATTAATAATTTGTACTTTCCAGCCTCTGAAATTGAGTAGTAGATTATACACTTGTACAGTATTGTTCAAACTTTGTAAGAAACGGCTATTTTAAGTTTAAAAGAAAAAATAAACTTTAATTTCCTATTCAAAAAAGAAAAAATCATGATTTTTTTTTGTTATAAGATTTTGGAAGATAAGTTGTTACTATATAAACTCCTCCCAAAACTGGGGAGCATTGTCCCCTTGCCCCCTCCCCCCTATAAATTCACCCATGCTCTTCTAAACTATTCAAAAACGAAAAAATGTTTTTTTTTTTTTTTTTTTTTTTTTTTTTTAAATTTTTGGAAAATGTGTTGTTACTACATAAAGTCCTCCCAAAACTGGAGGGGCATTGCCCCCCTCTGACCCCCCATAAATCCGCCCATGATTTGCAACTCCTTTTATTGTCTTCTCAGAAAACAACGTAACCTCTACTGAAGAGAAAAGTGAAGTAGAGTTATTATAGCGATTTGACATGACATCCCAAAGCACCAGTGAAATTTCTAAAAAAAAAATTGTTTCACTGCATTTTAAAGCTGCTTCAACTTTATATTAAGCCAGGGGTTCTCAAACTTTTCCTATTTTAGATACCCTTTAGAGAATTAGAATTTTCTCAAGGCAGCCTAGACTGTCTCTATTACACACCTTATCTCAAAAATATCGACACAAGCATGAAATACAATTCAAAGTAGGAATAAGAATACAGGGATTTTTATTTCATAAGTGTATAATAATAAATAGTAAGTGAAACACAAGATAGTGTTAATTTATTACAACAACCTGTGTTGAATTTATTTCAAAAAGCAGAATAAGATGTCCCATAATCATAGACACTTTTTAATTCATCAAGTATATTTTAAGGTTCAGAAACATAGGTATAAATTTTAATATGAAATTGTTTTTCCATTACCTCCAACTACTTCAACAACACGCAAACTTTGTTCTACCAAAAGTATCAAATATTGTAATTACCTATGGGGAGACTTCATAGCAGTTTATACCATGCTTTCTTTAAGATCCTGGGTCGAACAATATTGGCTCCCATTTTCATATAATGTCAGTGCTAGATGTTCCCACACATTTGCCATTAGATTTAAGTTTGGACTAAATGGCCAGTTTAGTAATTATTAGACACCCTATTTTCTGTTTTTTTAAATAAATTCAACTCATTAGGGTAACGGCATTAGTAACAGACATGCTTAAGACATTGTTCTCAGGTTAACTTGATTTTCTGAGTCTTTTAATGCATTTAGACTTTTTAAACAATTTTTCTCTGATGCGACTGCATCTCATCTAACATTTGGCTGCTTCTGGATGTTAATCCTCTGAATGAGTTAATTATATTTTTATTTGCTCAGTTTTAAAAAGTGAAAAATAATCTTTGGATGATGTAGTTGACCAATCACTTAATTTTAATGTAATACAAAAAAAGCGTGGGGGGGGGGGGGCTGTCTATTTACATTTTTGCTTGGACAACAAATGGAAGAAATTCAAGAGAACTGATAAGGAGCCCCCCACGCTTTTTTGTATTACATTAAAATTAAGTGATTGGTCAACTACTATCATCCAAAGATTATTTTTCACTTTTTAGTTCATTTTGCTACAAAAGCATGTTTTTTTAGTTTTTAAAACTATTATTTTATTTTTCTGTTTTTTAGTCTTATATTGGAGAATTATCAGGCGACGAAATTATTTATAAAACGAGTGCGAGTTAATATCTTAAAAGTTAAGACAATGGCACCCCAATGGGAAGCTACTGTGAGTCATCGAAGTATGTTTGCGGAAATCATATTTATATTACTTTGAAAATTTGAGATGCATTTGAATAAAAGTTTTGTTCAACAATGGTCTGATCAGCAATGAATTTCCAATTGAAGGCTCACCTAAATTTTGGCATGAAATTAGTTAAAAACAATTATATTTCATGTTCTAATTACCTTGGAACATTGGAACAAATTTTGTCTGATGCAGAAAAATTAAAGGTTTTTGTGGATATTTTTAAACAATTTTTGCGAATATTTTTTAATGTATTTTTTAAAATTTTTCCTTTTTTACATTGTTGGATTTATGCCAAAATATTGAACAAAATTGAAGGAATCTAACAATTAAAAGAGTTAATTAATTTGATTATACAATATTGCATTGTCATCGGGTTGCGGTCCCGTGCCAAATTTCAAAAGAATCCGATCGCAGGAAGTGGCCGAAATTTGAGGTGCAAGATTCCGTTACAAGATACAAACATACATACATACATACATACAGGTGAAGCTAATAAAAGCGTGTTAAAAAAAGGTCCGACCTCTAGTAACAGACACTGAAAAATCTGACGATACCTAGTAACGGATAGGATGAGGAAAGGAGGAGTAGAAGGACAAAATTTCCTTCTTTATTTTGAGAACTAAAGCCTTATTAAATTCAAATGAACATGAAACACCCACTGACCTCGTAGTTGCTGTTCATAATTCCTTCCTAATCCAAGGTAGCTTCCACTACTACTTTGTAAATACGAAGAGCAAATGGTACTAACATATGGTCACATAAAATCTATGTCGCAATTTTGTCATGTCTGTCACAGCAGGTTTTAACCCAATTAGTTTAAAATATTTGTTCTTGAGTCCAAATTTCAGTGTTTATTATAGCTGAGGTCAATATTAACATCACCTTATCGCAAGTTTTTAATAATTAACATTTACTACTTGAAAATCAACAAAAAAAGTTGTTTTCTGTCATGTCTGTCACAAATGGAATTCACCTTAATAATTGGCAAAAAATCTTTTTTTTTTGTGTGTGTGTGTGAAAGAGTGGGGATGATTGATAATGGCATTAGAAATATCTTTCTCTTGAATGATCTTAAAACAGAATTTTACTATATGTGCTAAAATGTGTTTTAAAAACAAAATATTTAACTTTTTAGCAGAAGAGAAGAAACTTCTGAAGATGAAAATAATTTTTTTTCTTTTATTTTGAAGCAAATTCTATGTCGAGCAGGGGCATTTAACAATCTTCAGAAACTTTATCAAATGTTTTCTTTTATAATTAGTCTTGAACAAATAGTCATTATTATCTTCAAGGATTTATATGTGTGCACTCATGATAGAAATAGATAATGACACTGCATTAGATATGCTACATAAATATAGAACATGAAGATTTAGAACTGTAGATTGCATATTATCAGGCAAATTGTTTCAAGTCATGAGCACCCATGTGCAAAATTTTAAGGGAGGACTCGGATAATTTTTCTATGGTTTAGCAAGATATTTTCCCCATGGGAACCGATTTCAGTACAGATTAGAGTAATTAATATTTGACATTTAGAATAACTTATTAATAGCTGCAGAAGAAATGTTTTTATATTTTTGCAAAGAAAAAAAGTACTAAAAGCAAGGAAGTGCTCATTTCTAGGGGGGGGGGGGGGCCTTGAGCTTCCCGTCCCCCATATGGGCATCTATGTTTCTAGTTAAAATGATTGTTCTTTTCTGAAGAAAAGCCACAGAAAGATGTATTTAAAATTGATTTGAAAGTATGGATCAAATTTGGGTCAATGATTTTGGTGATATTTGAAAACATGCAGTACCTAAAAAAATTAACTGGAAAAAATATGTTTATGGATACGTGATATTCAAAAAGAGAATTATACTTAAGTTTTTTCAACATATAAAACCTTGTATGGGAAAAAGTAATAACAAATGCAGCAAATAAAGAAAGTAAAAGATACAAAAATATCAGTAGTTATTTAAGAAATAAAAATTAACTGTTTGATTGCTCCTAAGATATTTCTTTTAATAGAGAATATTCACAAAAATGTCAGCCCATGATGAATTTACAACTTGCTTTTATCTTAAAATTCAATATACTTTTCTCTTCAATTGATTAATCAAGATTTATCTTAGAAAAGTACAGGGTCAATAAATGCATGTAACTCGTTAAAAATAACGTTATTGCAGATAGAACATGTTACCAACTATAAAAATTTACATTTCGCTTAAAACATTAAAATGCATGCAACACTGTTTAATTTTCTTAAAATTGTTTTCTATTATACAAATAAAAACAATTCATCAGTTGGCAGGAAGGTTTGCACACTCCTAAAATGAAGCAAAATAAACATAATCATTGATCAGTCAGTTCTTAGTCTGAACCAAGTCATTTGTCAAAGAATAAATTAAATAGGAGCTGCATTCAAAATTCCACTGGTTACACAGATATCACCCATGATTTCATCACATTTTTGAAAAAAAAAAAAATGTGGATCATTTTAATTTTGCTTTTTTTCTTTGTCATACTCATGGATTCTGGAAGTTAGCAGCAAGCCTACTTTTTGCTTTAGGTTTTAGAACAGTTAGTTTGGAAGAGTCATTTTTATTCGCCGCAATATTCATCGGGGAAGAAAGTGCTGAATTTTTAAGGTAAGAGTTAGCAGGTTCACTGGATACTTTACTTGAGAAAGTAATGTTTGATGAAGATGGAAACTGATCATTATCAGTTTTTTTCACAGGTAAATCGGGCCAGTCTTCTGGAGACAATTCAAAAGAGTCATGTAACTTCAATGCCTCCTTCTTTCTCACTTGAGTAGGAACAAATAAATTAGAATTCGAAGTATCACACGGTTTTAAGCTATTTTTTACTGTAAAAGTACCGCCACCAGGAAGGTGAAATATTTCCTTCTCTGAAACAGAATTGCTTGCTTGAGATGGAATATTTTGATGACCAGTGCTAGGTGAAAGAACGTCCAGATTAGGTGTTGCTTGAGGGGTCCGTATGAAAGCATCTGGCATGTGATTCAAATGGAGGGGTATAGGATTGCGTATGAGTGGTTGGTCAAAAGAGGGTGGTCTAAAAGGTGGGAAAGCATGAGGAGGAGGTGGAAACTTCGTATTAGGAATGAAAAGCATTGGTTGATTTTGAAAAGTATTTTGTGCAGGCGGTGGTAAGTTCATCACATTGTCACAAATGTTAGTATTATAGAAATTTTGTTTGATATTTAGAACAGCTAAAGCTTTCTCTGCTGCATTTGAAGCAGCATCAGGTTTGTGTAGACATGGTATGCTTGCTATTTTTTGACCATTAGGAAGCTTTAAAATAGCGACAAACATATCCATGCTACCGTAATTACTATATGTATATAAAGGCGGTTCGCCGAACTTCTCGATGCAATATTGGAGTAGTGCATCAATTGCTTGATATGAATTGCTAGCAGGCAATCTATTGTCAATATTTACTGCCTGCTGCTTGGGTACATCTTTGTTATTTCTTGCCCCTTGAAATAGTTCTTCAACAGAAACTTGTTTCCCATATATTGGATGTTCAGAGGACTTTGGAGAACTTTCTGCAGGCCCCTTTTTTAAGTCGGACCACAAGGACTGATAATCAGTCTGATTGTTAGGTGCGTTCCTCTCAAAAATTTTGCTGCTCGCATGAGATGCTTTTGGGGTAACAAACTGTTGGTTGTTAGGTGAGACAGTAGGAGCAGGGAATCTTTGATTTATGCATTGCTGATACTGAGTACTAAAAATATCAACATTTGCTTTATAAAATGGAGGGCTCGGAAGAACATTTGAGCCAACAGTTTTATTCTGAAGTACATGTACAGGTGAAACAGAGTTACCAGTTTGCAATTGCTTAAGAGCAGAATCAAACAAATTTGTTCGATTTAGTCTTGGTATAACATGCTTTGGAGTTTTTACAGGAGAATATTTTTTCTTAAGTCGATCACTATGAGATAAATTAATAAGAGCATGAGGAGACATTGAGCTGCACTTTGGAGCAGAACCTAGCATAGAGACTCCCCCCATAAACTCTTTATCGAACAAAACTTGGTAACGAAAATTAGATTCTTTGTCACCTGGTCTAATTCCAATAATAGTTCCTTTTAGGCCAAGTGGAACACTGGTGGTATTAGACACGTTAATAACTCTGTCAAATAAATAAAATGATGTCGTAGGATCAGGCATATGAACACCCTTACAAAGGAAAGGACTAAATAGTTGACTAGGCAATATATTTTTCTTTAGATGGTACACATCATCTTTTGCTATTGCTTGAACTTTTCGATCTATGGCCGCAACAACTCCAACATCTAGCATTTCCATACCACACTGCTGGCGATCTGCTAAAGAACAGGATTGAGATTTCAACCAGTTGGACATATTTTCAACAACTTTTTGTCCATCACCATCAGGATATATATCTTCCAAGTAAACAACATCATCATTTTTGTGTCTATAAAGTTTTTCAAAGAACTCTGCAAATAGGGACAGATATAAATTTAAAGTTTTTACAGCTTCAGCTGAATACAGCCAGTGATTATCTTTCTTTTTGGAAAATCCTTGCACCTCTTCATTTTTACGATTAAATTTCAAATTCAACCCAATATTAACACAATTGGGCTTGGTACTTCCTTTGGGAGTTGTCTGAATTAAGAATGTGCCAGTTAAGCGTGAAATAAAATGTGAGTCTAAACCTAACTGTTGGGCTGCAATGTAACTTGGCATATATTGTTCTGATTTTAACTCTTCTTCATTGTGTATGACTGATTGCAAATCTGGTTCAGATGTTAATTCAACATCTACCACTACAAATCCCTTATTTTTAGTTACATCACAATCAAAGACAGTACCCATGCAGCCATAATAAATAGGAGAAAGAATAAAAACAGTAAGACCAGGAAATAAACATCTTGTTTCAGTACTCTTATCCACTTTAAACTGAAAAGCACTGAGGTCCCAAACAGTTGCTTGAAGAGCAAACTGGCTTAGAGAATTTTCCCAAATTTTTTCTTCAACTACTTTACCATCTTTGTTGGAAAGAACAAATTTCACACCACTTAAACACTTCACAGACACAAGAATGTCTACATCACCTGAATAAATGCCCCATCGTTCCCGGTAATGTTCCTCAAAACTTTCAACTTGCTTTGTCCAAATATCTTGTTCTCTTGAGTTCAATTCATCTTCTGTAACTTTTAAACTAGAATCTTCATTTTTTCTAAGAGAAATACGAAGTTTTCCATTGGATACTGCACATACCATTGCTTCTCTTAAATGAGGCCAAGAAACAAGAATACTTTTACCAAGAATTTTGTCTGCAACTTTGCTTATGTCATTTTCAACAGGTTCCATCAACGTTAACATCATGTTTAATTTTTGACTAACCATTTGAAACACTCTAACTCGTTCGTTTTTCAAATGAGCTGTATGCTTTAATGTCCTTAAAGTAGGGAAACCGATAATGAACTTACTCATATCAACATCTTTACAGAGTCCTTTGAAAATATTATTTGAAGGTAACCTGAAGAAATCTGGTTCAAGTGTCTGAACTTCAGCATGAATATTACTAACTTCAGGATAGTATCCAGGTAAGAATGATGGCATAGATCCAAAACTCTTTTCAGTATATGTGTACAAAAGATGCGGACCATGACGATTTCTCAGTTTTTCTTCTTCAGTCAAATTTTTATCTGCTAATTCAGCAAATTTAAGCAATAGCTTTTCATTAATGAATGGTATTAAAACAATAGCTTCCCATGGTTGCTGCTTACCATTTAAATCAGTTTCAAAGTCATCTGGATAGTAATCAATTAATGGTGAATCTTTGTCACACATCAATTTTTGATATGATAGTGGAAGAAGATCTTTGCTCAGTTTTGGTAAAACAGCCAATAGCTGTTGAAACGGCAAAAATGGTTTGCCCAATTCAAATGTCATTTCCATATTTTGGAAGTTCCTAATATCAGATATATATGGTGAATAATGATGAGGATAATACCAACTCCAAGAGACAACACCATCATAATAATAATGCAAGTTCCATTGTATAGCTCGAACATAACCTTCAGCTTGATCTCGCATAACTTCAGGAGTAACTTCGTCAAACTCTAATTTACTAGTATAGTAATCAACTTTGTGCATGTTGAATTCAAGTTCCAGAGTAGAATTTGCATCATCATCACTGTCATCATCATCTTCCCCGGAATCGTCATCTTCGCTTGAGGAATCAAACTCGGCAGTTTTACTAATGGCCATATTGCTAAAGCCTAAATCTGATAAAAAGTTAGAGGTTTTAACTTTATCATTTTCATTTTTTTCGCTTTTTCTTGATTTAGATTCCAAATACTGGAAATCATCATTAATTTCTTCAAACTTCTGAAAATCATACTCAGCAAGTTTATTTAAAAATGCTTCAAAGCGTTCTAAATTCAAATGCCCTTGCTCATTTATATAGCCACTTAAATTTGGCAGTACATCAATATAAGTTCTAAACAAAACGGGTAAAGCATCATGATGAATATGAAGCTGTGGCAAATGTGGAATAAAATCATTGCCTACAAGAAAGCTCATCAAGACAAAATCATCAATAATATACTCAATATTGAATTCAAATTGAAGTTTGTCTTTGACAGGAGCAAACTCATGGCCTAAGTAATCTCGTAACAATGAAATATGAAGCAAGTGAAATGTAGTCTCTTCAGGCGATGTTAACCTTTTCTGGTTATTTTTGCTGCCAAATTTTACTTCTTCTCTCAATAAACTGAAATAAGGTTCATGAGAGCACAGGCCAAGCATGATTAAGTCAGCATCAAGTCCATACAAACAATGTCTGGTATTTGGGTTGTAATTTGGTTGGGATTTTTCATGCCTTATGAAATCCATTATTTTATGCTCTCCTTCACCAGGAGTTTCGTGTCCAGAAAGATATACTCTCACATTTCGCCACAGAATGTCGGTTGATATTTTATACACAACGAAGCTCTTTAATATGGTATGAAGCCTTGCCATGAAACCTGTACCTGGCGTTATGCAGTTAGAATCGAACCTAGCTTCTTTCGGTAACATTTCTCCACTGTCAATGGCCATTTGCTCGAGAGTTACAGCTTCTTTGGCAGTACGAAACCTTCGCCCTCTTTGTTGGTTCATTTTAGCTCTTGGAGCAACACCATCAACAGCCATGAAAAATACTTTCCTTGGCTTAATCATTTTGAAAAGAAAATCCAGATAATGGCAAATTCCAGCAAATATCTTTTCTTCAGTAATTCTAAAGTGCGGATCATCATCATTAGGGTGAGAACAGGTATGTATTATTCCATTCATATCCAAATATAAATTATCGAAGTCTGGAATTTGATGTTCTCGAACAACTTCACTTAGACATGGATAGCGCTCACTAATCCAACGATAAAACTTAGGGACACCCATTTTTATAATTTATCTGAAAAAAAATTAAAAATTAATAAATGCATAAAATACCATAAAAATAAAGCACATATTTATAGTGAACCCCCACAAAGGTTAGAATGGTTTTGTTTTAATTAATGCACTAGTTAAAACCAATTTGTCCAAATTGCTGTAAGGAACTTAAAACCACCTAAAATGGTCTTTTCATCTATTTTTAACTAAAAAATTCGGGAAGAAAGGGGGGAGGGAGAGAGAGAAAATTACTTGCTCAAATACAATTAAAAAAAATTTTCTCATCCACATTTGCAATGACACAGTTTTCAATTAAGATAGATCCTATTAGCTTACTGACCCACTTTTTCTCAAAATATAAATATCAAAATATCATGACATTTTCAAAATAAATATCGGATGTCCTGTACCCAGTGGCAGAAACACGGCAACATCATTGCAGACAAGGAAACCCTATCGTGGGCAGTTCTGTCGTCCGCCGTAAAAAAATAAAAGTTGTCCGCAAAAAAATAAATAGAAAGAAGGAAAAATTAATTTGAATTCAGACATTTTGAATTTAAATTATGTTTTTCGCAATCACGAGTTGCGACAGGATCTACTCATTGGAGTTATTGTTTCTAGAAACGGCTCCTGCCCCCCCCCCCCCCCCCGCCCCCAGGAATGCCCGGGCGGTTACGTGTGTATAGTTGTGTGTGTAGGCGCGTTCGTGCATCAGTAGGCTTGTGTGTGAGCATAGACCTATGTGTATGCACATAGGCGTGTATGTGTGTAAAAATGTGTGTGTGTGTGGGACATGGACGCCACTACCCAGGAGAAGCAGATTTCGGGGAACAGTGCTCAGGACCAGAGGAAGCGCACTTGCAGGGACCGGTGGGAGGTCGAGCTGCAGAGGCTCTCGGTCCAAGCTGAAAAAGGAACCACAACTCCAAGGACGGTCAAATGAAAACAATTAGCAATCGTGATTGCTCAATAAAGGTTGCCCGCAGAGAAAAAAAAATCTGTCAAGAGGGAGAGAATGCAAAGGGGAGAGAATGCACATGTGATCATTCGCCCGTGGCATGCATAAACCAAAACAAAACAATCTTTTTTAAATTGTTTACTGAAAAAGTAAACTGAAATCAAAATAACGCATATTTCTATGGATGAAAGAAAAAAAAAGTCAGCTCACTTCTGTGATACAAACGATAAATAACTAACATAAGTGAATATTTTTGCTTGTTTGTTTTATCATATCATTTGGTGGTGTTGTTAAGTTCTCTGACAATGCAAAGTAAGGACTTTTTCTTCCCACTAATGACTTAAACAAACAAAAAAAGTATTTATCAGAGAATTGAAATGTGATCGCTTCAAATAGAGTTACCAGCTTTAAAATTATCGCCATTTAGTGTTAAACCTTTACTCATTTTTTTTTTCACGACTCCGAATTTTTGGTGTTAGTAATGTTCATCATGCAGACCTGTTAAATAGTAATTCTAAAATTATTTTACTTTAATAAACTTTTTATTTACTGTTTTTATACTTTTAATGCTTTCATTTTGAAAAATGCAATCTGTTTGCATTCAATATGAGAATTGAATTTTTGCTCTTTTTTTCAAGCTAACTTCGCTCTATGTGGAGGCAAATAAATTAAAAGTTAATTAAAATCATGGTTTCAAGATTTAAAAAAAGAATTTTGTTTTTGTTTGAGTCAAAAATTTAAATGCTGAATAGATGTTTCAATTTTAGTTTTGCTATAACTGTGTCGATAGATATTAGTGAGATGTTTATCATAGACTTCTAAAATGCAATTCTAAAATAATTTTTAAAAATTTTTTCTTTTATGATCCGGTTTCATACTTTTGGAGCCTTCACTTTGAGAATTGCAATCTTTTTGCATCCGCTTTGAGAAGCAGATTTTTCGAATTTTTGATGTTTAGTACGCTTTGTTAAGAGGTAAACAAATAAATTATCCTTTTATTTTTATTGAAATCAGGAAATTTAGAAGTTTTAAACGAAATTCTGAGATTTTTAATAGTTTCAAAGAGTTTAATGCTCAACCACTGCTTGAATTTTATTTTTGTGTTACAATTATTTTAATTATGTGCGTATAAAAATTCTAATTAACATTTAAGCATTATTTAATAAATTGTGGAATGGTGTATAGCTTTAATATATTTAAGGGGTTCCTATCTCCCAGAGACCCATGCCACTGAGCCCCCCCCCCCCCCCCCTGAAAACCTTCAAGAGTGATATTATCAAGGGAAAAAAATCACAAAAACATCCACTTTGAAATTTCGTTTCACAATCCCCCCCCCCCACACACACACAAAGTTATTTGATTTTCAGAAAATGAATTGATTTTTCACAAAAAAATGGACCCTGCAAAAAATCCTGGACAGACCCCTGTTCAGTAGACAACTCATGTTTGCAAATGTCAGGTGCTCACCAAGGACAGGGGGTCATCGGACTGCACCGTTAAAAATTTTGGGTGGAGGAGGGGAGGTAATTTGATAAAGATTTTATTCTAAGTTTGGTGTGGGGGGTCTCGTTCTTGAGACGGGAGTGCTTCATAGAATTTAGGGAGGTGCGCCATCGTCTTGGGGGAGGGGGCTTTTCTCAAATTCTTCTTTCTCCTGCCTTATTTCAAATAAAATTATTTTTTAAAAGGCTTGTTTATTTATTCTTTTAATTGAAACCACGCTCAAAATTTTGCAGACAGATTATGAAGTTCTAAAAGCTTGTCACACACAGCTACAAAACTTTCTGCCACTGGGGTCCTGTATATCGTAATATACATTGACTGATATATATTGTAATATTGACTGATATATATCGACAAACCCTGATACATATTATACATGTTAATAATGTTAATTGATAATAATACAACATAGAAACTAAAGATATATTTTGCAAAAATACTGAATTAACTTTTACTGAATGATTTTAAAACCTGCTTTTTTTCCCATTAAATTTTCAAACATTATTCTAAGATGATTTATGCAAATTTTAATTCGCATTATGCATAGCCCTCTGATTGTTCTGTTCATTAATATGTAAAAAATTCAAGTGTGTAGTATGCATTCATGCTATAACTAATTTGATTTTTCTGTGTGTATGGGGGGGGGGGCGCTAGTAAATTTTCGCCCCAGGCGCCGTCAGCTCTTTGGACGGCCCTGCTGAGGGGGGGGGGGGATAATTTCGCCTACCTGTAACAGTTTCTAGTTTTGAAAGTTGAGATATCGGGAACATGTCACAGATACACAACACCGTTACGAAATCCCGATGGTTAACAATCACAATGTGAAAGATTGGGCGACCACGGTCTCCATACCATAGGAAATGCATGACTAATAAAACTGCTATCAAAGAAATGTAGCCGCCATACACTCAGTACCTAAGCCCAACATGGGATAGTGCACCATCTTTATGAATATTATTCAGAAAGAAATCCCTGTTGCTGTGCCGAAATTT
Organism: Uloborus diversus; assembly: GCF_026930045.1. Taxonomy (NCBI): domain Eukaryota; kingdom Metazoa; phylum Arthropoda; class Arachnida; order Araneae; family Uloboridae; genus Uloborus; species Uloborus diversus. The sequence continues at coordinate 16,034,070 of NC_072735.1, forward strand.
CTTACTGATGACTTTTGGTAAAATTCTTCTTGTTAAATTGAAATTTCTTGTTGGTTTTATAGAATCTCATTTGTAAGCAACAATTACTTGTAGCAAAAAACATGATGTAAGCTTTTAATTGGCATTTAATTCTTCAGTATTCACAAGTAATACACGTTTGCAGCCCAAAATTTCCCTTGGTGGTGACTTTTGGTACTATTTTTTTTTATTGTAGAAATCAAAATCCCATGGTCTGCTATGTACTCCCATGGTCTGCTATGTACTCCCATGAAATTTGGCGATGTTTGGTCCAATACTTCACTTGCTAGAGGGCTCTGAACACCTCACGTGTTTTTATAACCACCCTGTGTATAATTAAACAAAACAAAAAGTAATTGATTTTAGTAATTAAAAAATAAAATAAAATAAGCTAATCTGATGTAGCATGTGTTAAAATAATTTCTAATTGTCAAATATACAAAAATATTTACAAGATGCAGAAGGATTGAAATCTCGAACAAGGGAAGCAAATTTTCGCGAACCAAGTTCAATGTTGGCATGTTTCTCCTAAAATAAATTTATTTACAATGGATGCAGGTTAATTCAATCACAAGGTAAATTGAACCAACCACTTTAATGAATCAAATCGCGAAAAACATAATAAAATCTAGCTTTATTGAATTACCTGCTTGATGGAATCAAAACTGTTTTGAACAAACATGATTGATATAAGCAGCGGCCACTGTATTACTAAAATTAAACATAAATATACTACTCAACAGACTGCATATGTGAAAATAATGTCCGGTTAGCCAAAATATTTAAACATTTGCAGGATGCAAAAAGATTGAAATTCCAAAGACAAGAGCAATTTCCCGCGAAATCTGGAGTAAATTCAATGTTGTCATGGTTTCCAAAATAATTCCTTTATTAATTATCGAAACTAAACAAAAATGAGCTAATCCTGAGGTAACATATGTGAAAGTAACTCCGTTTGAAAAAAACATCCAAAATATTTACAAGATGCAAAAGGATTGAAATCTCAAACACGATCAGAAGATTGCATTGGTGATATATATTCTTTAAAAAAACACAATCCAATGATTTTTGAAAGAATTTAAGCACTGAGAAACTTTTCAAGGTTTTCAAGCATTTGAAAATGAACTTTTATTTTTCAAGCACTTTTCAAGGTTTTTCAAGGGTGCACGAAGACTTTTTTTTCTGAAAATGGTCAGTTCGAACTCCTTCAGTTAATCGAGGATCCAGGGTCAT